>NW_006922210.1:197832-200362 GCF_000298275.1 Orycteropus afer afer
GCCTTTTTTTTACCTTATCCTGTAAATCACACTGTCACTTCCTCTTTATTCATTAGAAACAAGTCACTAAGTTCAGCTCACACTCAAGGAGGGAGGTGATTAGGCCCTGCCTCTTGAAGGGAGGAGTATCAGAGTATTTCTGAGCTTATTGTAAAACCACTGGTAAAAGTTAGGTGTCAGGGCAATTGAGTAAATAAATGGAAGCAAAACAACCAGAACAGAAACAATGACAATGTGAAGAATGTAACCAATGTCACTGATCATTATGTCGATAAATTGCAGTGGAGTAGGTTTTGTTGTGTTTTTACCAACAATAAAATAAAAAGACAAAACAAAACAACCAACCCAACAACATGGTATCTAAAACCAAACTGAAACCAAGCCCACTGCCATTGAGTTAGTCCTGCCTCCCAGCAACGCGGTAGGTAACTACTATACCCATGAGGAGACTGCAGCTCCGTGAAGCAAGGTGGCTTGCCCTCATCTTTTCTTTCCAGAAGATGGAGACTGCAGTTTACTGGGGGTGATAAGGCTCAGCCTCTGTATCAGTTACTTCCCAGATTTCCTTGAAAGTGAATTTGTTTTAAGCAAGGTTGTGATGCTTTTTCCTCCCTCTCAAAGGACCTGGAAGAACAGCTGGAGGAGGAAGAAGCTGCGAGGCAGAAGCTACAACTTGAGAAGGTCACAGCTGAGGCCAAGATCAAGAAACTGGAGGATGACATCCTGGTCATGGATGACCAGAACAATAAGCTGTCAAAAGTGAGTGAGTCTGTGTTTCTGCATCAAAATCGACAGGCTCACTTGGGCTCTGAAACCCAAAGACTCAAAACCCAACGTATTGAAGGCTGAGCAAAGGGTTGCCTCCTGGCAGTGACAAGATGGCCTTGGGACATCTTTCTTGATGCCACTGAGCATTAGAATGGGTAGTCCCATCAGCACAAGAGCTGCCAAGGAACAATTTTCGCAAACACCATAGCCATAGACTAGGCCCCAAGTGGTACATGGAAGGGAAATATACCTGACAGTCAGAGGCCTCTCCCATATTTTTTAACCATTATCCTGCTTTGCCTGGGACAAAAGGATTTCTGGGGCGTGGGACTTTCAGTGCTAAAGATATGAAGTCTGGAGCAGACCGAGATGAGTTGGTCACACTAGTCAGTAACCACTAACTGGCCCCACTGGGGGCAGGCTCCTTTTTGTCCTTTGAGCCGAATGTCAGTTGGGTCCTTATAGTGAGCCAGGCCCTGTGTTAGGTACGGGAGATGCCTGGTGATATATGTGGGACGTGTATCTCTGAGACAGCAAGCAGATAACCATGCAGATAATCACTATTATCATCAGAATTCTGAAGCACGTATTCACCATATTACAGTGAAACCACTGAGAGCCAGAACTTGATGGAACTGCCTTGTTTTTCCAGGTCTTGCAAGTTTTCTACCTTTGATAGGGTACACTGTTACTACTTTTCTATCCATCTCTATTAGTGGAAAATATTTTAGTTTTCCTTTTCTGACAGGTTTCTACCTTACACTAGTTTTGGCTTTCACAGATTTTGCTGTATAAAAGTGAAGAGAACTAAGGGTAGAGTTGGGGTATTCAGGGAAGGCTTTCTGGAAGAAGTGACATTTAAGTGGAAAGTTGAGAGGGGAGCAGTTAGGAGAAGGGAGTGTGGAAGAGTGTCACAGGCCCCAGTGTGTCCAAGGCCTGCTGCAGGGAAGAGCTAGCACTTGGAAGGAACTGAGAGAGGGTCTGATTGACTAGGACATGGAGTGGGAGGAGCAGAGTGGCATGAGACAAGAAGTGGCCCGTTTTACTTGAAATTGTCATTATGAAGGAACTTCTCTTTACCTTTAAAAATTGTAGTTGTGTTTGGTAAGAATGTGGTTTACCTGGAAATTACTAGAAGTTAAACATCCTGGCAAAAAGAAATAGCTGACGATTTTTCTTTTTTCTTCCCCTCTCAAAAAGGAGCGAAAACTCCTTGAAGAGAGGGTTAGTGACTTAACCACAAATCTCGCAGAAGAGGAAGAAAAAGCCAAGAACCTCACCAAGCTGAAAAACAAGCATGAGTCTATGATTTCAGAACTGGAAGGTAAACCAACTACCCAAAGGGATTTCAAATGAATACTTTTTAAACCAGGCAAATCAGAAAGGAAATTTGAGAATGGCAGATTCTTTCAATAGAGTTACAACTCTAACCAAGCTCCCCAAATGAACCCTCATCAACATAAACCAAACCCAACCTATTGCCATCAAGTAGATTCCAACTCATAGTGACCCTGTAGGCATTCACGGTAACAATGAAAGATGCGTAAGTCAGTCACAAAAGGACAAGTATTGGAGGATCAGCCTTCTGTGAAATATCTAGAATAAACAAGTGGACTGTGCCCTGGTAGCACAGTGGTTAAAGGCTCAGCTTCTGAGTTAAAGGTCAGCAGTTCAAACCCACCAGATGCTCCATGGGAGAAAGATGTGGCAATCTGCTTCCAAAAAGATTACAACCTTGGAAACCCGATGGAGCAGTTCCACT
>NW_006922210.1:201107-202433 GCF_000298275.1 Orycteropus afer afer
TAGCATAGTGTCTAAGGCACTTGACTGCTAACCAGAAGGCTAGCGGTTCACACCCACCAGCCACTCCTCGGAAGGAAGGTTGGACAATCTACTTCCATAGTGATACTGCCTCGGAAACCCAAGGAGGGGTCACTATGGGTCGGGTCTGACTTGATGGCACATAACAACAACAACAGGGGCTGGAGATAGGGGGAAAGAGGGAGTCACTGCTTAAGGAGCACTGAGTTTCTGTTAAGGTGATAGAAAAATTTGGAAATGGATAATGATGATGGATCTAATTAATGTGTCTGAATTGTACAGGTAAAAAATGTTGAAATGGTAATTTATATTTTTTACCACATACAGAGACACACACACAAAGATAACAAAAGAAGCTTCTCAGGGGGACTAACTTTCCTTCCACAGGCTGATGGTCTGGGCAGTGGTGCTGACCAACTGTGCGTGTGGGAGAGGGGCGTGCAGAAAGGCACACCCTCAAGGTGTCTTTCTGGTGTCTTCCACCCCTGATGAGCCCTGGCTTTTCACAGTGCGTCTAAAGAAGGAGGAGAAGAGCCGGCAGGAGCTGGAGAAGCTGAAGCGAAAGCTGGACGGCGAGGCCAGTGACTTACACGAGCAGATCGCCGAGCTCCAGGCACAGATCGCAGAGCTCAAAATGCAGCTGGCCAAGAAGGAGGAAGAGTTGCAGGCGGCCCTGGCCAGGTAGCAAGGCTACGCTCATGGAGACTGTTGTGTATGTCTGTGTGTCCCCATGCCATGGGTTCCTACTCCTCAGTGGCCACCCTGGTCAAAGTGGCCCCAGGTCCAGGCATGGACATCCTTCCCCAGGTCAGACCTCTTGTGAGCCTCCCCAGCCCTGCATATGCCCCTGCCATACACTGGGAGATGGCTCCTTGGCCTGCCATTCAGTGCCTGCCCACCTTTCCTGACCACTTAGCTATATCCCTTCCTGCTGCCCATTTGCAAGTACAGTGCACTCGCTGGGCTTATGCATTCACCACTACTCCCCACAGAGTGGTTCTCTGTGCCTTCCTTTATACTGCACCCTAGGCACCCATCATGGTCAAAACCAGATGCCAGCTCCTCCATGCACCAGAAGGGAGTTCTCCCCCATGAAACCCCATGACAACACTCCTCACATCCCACCTTGATTCTCAGGTCCCACCTCCACTAGGCCATGGCCCTGGTCTAAACATCTCCCCAAGCTTGCATGGATCAGGCTCTCAGCAACTGAACAGATGGGAGAAACTGTACAATGTTCGGAAAGTATCTATTAAACCCCTACTGTGAACCAGGCAAAGATCCCTCAGGGCACCAACTGTTTGCCCT
>NW_006922210.1:203793-233560 GCF_000298275.1 Orycteropus afer afer
CTGACAGGTTTCCACCTTACACAGGTTCCAGCCTTCACAGATTTTACTGTGTATGAATGTAGTTTGAGTCCATCTCTGTGTCAGGTGCATGCTAACAGTGTATACCCTGATTCATCTCCCATGCTGTGCGTTTTGTGCCTCGAGGCCAGCACCGTATTCTGCTCCTTTGCCATCTGCCTAATGATACAGAAAAGCCCAGTGCAGTGGGTAAAAGCACAGGCTTGGGGCCAGACTGTTTGAGTTCAAATTCTGGCTCAGTCATATAGTGGTAACACCAGGGCAAACCACTCACTGTCTCTAGTCTTTTGTTTCCTCATCTGTAGAACAGAAATAATAATATACCTCCCTCTTAATTTGCTGTGAAGATTATCAGAGACAATGTATATAAGTAATTTAGTTCAGGGCCTGACCCGTAGTAAACTAAAAACAACCCAAACTAAACCAGATGCCATTGGGCTTATTCCTACTTATGGTGACCCAACGTTTCAAAATAGAATTGTGCTCCACAGGGTTTTCAGTGGCTGATTTTTCAGAAGATGATCACCAAGGTTTTTTTTTTTCAAGGAGTGTCAGGGCAGATTTGAACTGCTAACCTTTTGGTTAGTAGTTGAGTGCTTAATCATTTGCATCATCCGGGACTCCATGGCACATAGTAAGTGCTCTATAAATAGTAGTTAATATATGAGGAATCTTTTTGCAGTTCACAGAAGTTCACTCAACAATATAATTTTGTGGATGGATCTGTGAGATATGCTGGGCAAGTAAAATGGTCCCTGATTTGCAGCTGAGGATATGTGATTTCCAGAAAGGCTAGGTGACTCACCTAAGGTCACACAGCATGTGAGGGCAGTGGTGGGGACTTCAGCTTGGGTTCCTGGTAGAGCTCAGCACTGTCTTTGCACACCTCTGTCTCCACCCAACTGCTTCCTCCGCACTCTCCCTGTCAAGGGCCAAGAGGGAGCAGGAGGTGACTGTGCTGAAAAAGGCTCTGGACGAGGAGACGCGGTCCCACGAGGCTCAGGTCCAGGAGATGAGGCAGAAACACACACAGATGGTGGAGGAACTCACCGAACAGCTTGAGCAGTTCAAGAGGGTAAGTCCTGGTGCCTGTTTGTGACCACACATTGAAGAGCAATAGACCATAAGCTTCAAATAACTACATAGCAGAGTCTGTAGTATGAACTCCTGGGTGGCACAAATGGCTACGCTGTCAACCACTAGCTGAAAGGTTGGCAGGTGGAACCCACTCTGAGGCAGCTGGAAAGACAGGCCTTGAAAATCTCTGGAGGCAGTTCTATTCTGCACAGATGGGGTTACCATGAGTTGACTTGATGGCAACTGACAAGGGTCTGTAGTAAGATGAATAACATTAGCAACACACAATAATGCTTACAATACATTATGTTAATTAATCTTCACAACCACTGTGTGAGATGGGTACTATTAAACCCATGAAGAAATGGAGGTCAAGTGCCTAGAGGTGAAGAGGCTTATCCAAGATTACCTAGCTTGTAAGTGGCAGAGCCATGATGGAACCTAAGAAGAACCTTACCATCTACAGATTGTTGTTGTTAGGTGCCGTTGAATTGGCTCTGACTCATAGTGACCCTATGTATAACAGAAAGAAACACTGCCTGGACCTTTGCCAACCTCACACTCCTTGCTATACCTGAACCTATCGTTGCAGCCACTGTGTCAGTACACCTTGTTGAGGGCCTTCCCCTTTTTTGTTCACTCTCCACTTTACCGAGCATGACATCCTTCTCTAGGGAATGGTCCCTTCTGACAACATGACCATAGTAGGTGAGATGAAGTCTAGCCATTCTCACTTCCAAGAAGATTCCGGCTGCACTTCTTCCTTAAGCTACAGATTAAGGTCCACAATACACTGCCCCTCATAGATAAACAAGTTCTGCAGGATAACTTAAAATTGGGAACATTCTATCCATCTTATTTTCTCTGCAAACCGAAAAAACCAAACCTACTGCTATCAAGTCAGTTTTGACTTACAGCAACCCCCATTAGGTTTCCAAGGTGGAAAATCTTTCAGGAAGTAGATTGCCCCATTTTCCTTCTGTGGAGTGGCTGGTGAATTTGAACCACCAACCTTCTGGTTAGCAGGCAAATGCCTTAGGCACTACGCCACCAGAGCTTCTTCACTTCTCTGCACATTGAAGGAAAACTCTGTTTATATTATTTTAGGAGCAGAACAACTCTCTCTGGCATGGTTTGCAAACCACTGGATCCTTCTTTCCTGTTGTTGGGCTTTTAGGCTGTGTGGGATTGGGGACACTATGCAGCACTACTCTGAAGTTTTATATTAGGTACTTTTCTCTCCTATTGGACTATTTCCTGTGCTTCATTCCCTGGTGGCACAGTGGTTAACCCACTTACCTGCTAACCACAAGACCAGTGGTCTAAATCCATCAGCTGCTCCCTGGTAGAAAGATATGGCAGTCTGCTTCTGTAAAGATTTACAGCTTTGGAAACCCTACGAGGCAGTTCTAGTCTGTCCTACAGGGTCGCTCTGAATTGGAATTGACTCAATGGCAGAGAGTTTGGGTTTTTTTTTTTTTTTTTTTTTTTTTTTAGCTTGGAACATCTTGCTGAATTGCTTCCCTGAAGTCTGAATGAATTTATACCATCCTCATTTTATAGTAGGGATGTTTTTGTTAGCTGCTGTCAAGTTGGCATAGCGACCCCATGTGGTATAGAGTAGAACTACCCCGCAGGGTTTTCTTGGCTGTAATCTTTATGGAAGCAGTTCACCAGGCCCTTTCTGGCACAGAGCAGGTTTGAATCACCAACTTTTTAGGTTGGCAGCCAACTGCCACTTGTGCCATGCCAGCTCCTTCCTCAGTGTATAGGTGTAACCCTTTCCCCACGTCTCCATCAGAATGGTATTTTGATTTGGCTAGATTAAATGTGTACAGCATTACCTAAACTTTGCTGGAGCCTACATCTCTTCATCTCTCACTAGTCAAGCTCAACGTTCTTCTATGAGGTGTTTTACTGAGCAGTTTTCAGAGCTTTTTCATTACTTGTTCTATTGGAATCTCAAAATAATCTCACAATACCTTATGAAGCATTTAGTATGTGCCAGGTAGTGTTCCAAACTCATTGCCGTTGCATCGAACCTGACTCATAGTGACTCCTCCTTGGGTTTCCGAGGTGGTATCACTAACGGAAGTAGACTAATTTAATGTCACCTGTGACACTTATTAAAAATGCAGATTTCCAAGCCTGCAAGGAAATGCAGATTTCCTCAGTCCTGATGGAGGCTGTCTCAGTAGCACACTTTAAAGAGCACTAACAAGCCTGAACTCACCCCTGCTCTCCAAATGAATGAATGGATGCTTGCTCATGTCCATCATTAGGTGAAATCTGAGTACTAAACCTCTCTATTGTGTCAATTCTCTAAATAGTTTGGACAAATAAGATTTTGCTAGGTATGTTGGTATAGGTCCTATCAAGTCAGTTCAAATTCACAGCGATTCTATGCACAGAATGAAACGTTGCCCAGTCCCGTGCTATCCTCACTATGGTTGCTGTTGGAGCCCACTGTTGCAGCCACCGTGTCAATCCTAATTGAAGGTCTTCTTTTTCACTGACCCTATACTTTACCAAGCATTATGTCCTTCTTTAGGGACTGGCCCCTTCAAATGCTAATGTATAATGTATAATATACATCTCCCCCTTCAATTGTCTTTGCTTTTGTATTTCAGAAGTTATATTAAAAACTATTTAATAACTTAAGTTTTCTTTCGTTTTGTTTTTCATATACCTTCTGAAATAACCTTCAAGGCAATAATGAGGGGTATATATCCCTTTTAATTTTACAATTGGGAGAGTGGGGTCCCAGAACGGAGAGCTGACATCCTGAGGCCAGGTGATCCTTGGAGGTGAGCAGAGGCTGGGACCCAAGCTGGACTGGCAGGCAGGCCTCCCTGGAGATACTCAGCTGTTCATGCCGCCAGCAGGCAGCATTCATTCCTGGCCTTCACGAATACAGGTGTAGGCTGTATCTCAGCCCAGCTCTTCAGGTGCACTAAGAGAGAATGGTCTGCACTTTACACTTTACCAGACCATTTTGGTTCTACGTGGGAACCCCGGTTCTATCAGGTTGTTGTGGGGAACTCATCAAGTCAGGCCGACCTGGGCTCCCCTTACACACCTGCAGCTTTACCATAGTTCTGGGGTCTTAGGCAAGCCCAAGCCCCTTAAGCCCCTTGCTTATCAACCTGCACTGGTATCCCAGGAGGTGTCTTGTTTCTATGTGAGGTTTGGTAGCTTTTGGTCCTACCAGGGGCAGAAGAAGTATCTTCTGAGGCTGCCTGGACACTGCACAGCATATTTCCAGTACATGTGGGAAAGACAAATGTTTCCTGTGTCCTTGGGACCCACACACTTCTCTCCTTTGCTCCTGGTTGTGGCCCTGGGAGAAGTCCCCTCCTCTCTTGGGCTTTTTCTCAACCTCTCCCTCCTCAGGAAACTCACATGCCTACAGAAACTGCACAGATAACCTAACTTTCTCCTATCTGTCCCAGAAATAGCAGTGTTAAGTTTGATGATAAATGTAAAGGACAATAGGGAGTGGTGGGGACTAGGGCCAACTAGAGAATGACTGATCCATCTATAGGGCCAGCTACTACTTAGATCCACTGACTGTGCTTTGCAGGAAGTCAAGACTTGTTTCCAGATCCTTAGTTTGTTTTTGTAAAGTCAGAATTATTGAGGTATATAGCGTATTTTACAGAACTAATGTGCATTACAAGTTTTTACATACCACACAACTCCCTGTGCATTATTTTCGTAAGTGCACTACACCATTATCTTTTTACATGTCACTGACTTCAATTTTCTTTTTCTGTCCAATGGATTTAATGTTAAGTCTTCATCTTGGTGCCTGTTGATGCAGAGGGTTGGTTCCCAGCATCAGACCCTCATCAGCCTATGCTTGAGTTTCTAAAGCTGCTTCTTTCCCAGTGGGATTCTTTCCCTGCTCTGCAAACTGCTTTCTGTAACGCAGGACGAAATCACCAGGGTAGGCCTGCCCCAGCCCAGGAAGCATGTTGGTCTGCACACCCCAGGCTGGAGAGGCCATTCAGGCAGGCAAGGCTGGTGTGCCACAGCCATGTGCCCTGCCACCTGGCTGGCTGGTCACTGTGCTTGTGCCATTTGAATCTTCTGCCTGCATAGATGCTCTGAGGTGGGTGTGAGAGCCACAGGCACAGAGGGGTCACACCTCCTTCACTTGGATGAGATGGAGCTGACTGGCTGCCCAGGTCCCCTGTGGAGCCAGGGCGGTATGCACCTGCACCTACACTATCCTGCTGCCTGGCTTCACGTGGGGCCTGTACTTCAGGACCCATGGTTGCATGGGGAACAGCCCCCGCCTACTGTGGGACCAGCCTGTGCTCAGGCTGTTGGAACCCCATGTGTAGCCCTCTGCCCATGGCCAGCACAGTTTACCTGGGAGCAGATTGGCTACAAGGAAGTGCACCACTCTCAGGCCTGGCTGCAAATTGCAGCAGAGCAAACACGTAGTTTCAACGGTTTATTTTTTGATTTACTAGGGTACTACCAAACTCAATCCATGACCTCTTGACCATGGTTTATATCTTTCAAAGTACAATTTAAAGTAACATTTTGGACTATTTAATGAGGCGGAAATTCACTTCTGGAAATGCCAGACTTTTTAACATTATTTTGTCATTTCTGCCCATTATGTGTATGTGTGTTATTCATGGGAAGAAAAAATATGGTACAGTAAAATTTTAAGTGTATACAGTTCAATGGAATTTGACATATGTACACACTTATGTAGCCACCCCCAGTCATGATACAGAACATGAGATTTATTTTTTAAAGGTAAGCTGGGAATCCAGATTTTTATGTTAAATTTATTAAAATATTGGCAACTAATTAAAAACATGGGGAAAAGAAAAGTACTGAATGGGCCAAACAGGACACGAGGAAGGCAGCTTGTGGGATGCCAGTTTGCAATCTGTGAGCTTTGGGAAAACAAAATCCAAAAAGTTTTACTGGTCAGTCTGTTCTCCACTCTACCATGTCCCTGGTGAAGAGCCTATGTCCCTGGACCTCCCCGAAAGGAGGGAAAAGAAACAAGAAGGATGCACAGCGACACAGGTTGCTAACTTAAAACTCCCTCCCTCCCCTCTTCTTGTATGGCCAGGCCAAGGCGAACCTAGACAAGAACAAGCAGACCCTGGAGAAGGAGAATGCAGAGCTGTCCAGTGAGCTGCGGGTCCTGAACCAGGCAAAGCAGGAGGTGGAGCACAAGAAGAAGAAGCTGGAGGTGCAGCTGCAGGAATTGCAGTCCAAGTACAGCGATGGGGAGCGGGCCCGTGCCGAGCTCAACGACAAGGTCCACAAGCTGCAGGTGAGGAGGCCATGCGGTGCCCACCTCAGTGGGGATGCAGTTCTTTCCAGCTATCTGAAGTGTCTTTTGCTGCAAAGCCAGTTGGTTTCCTCTAGCTACATTCCTCGAGGAGATGGTTACACTACCCATTTCGATCTTTAAAAAATCTTCATCGGTAAATATTTCTTGAGCACCTGCTATTTGCTAGGCACTGTGCTCCATCCTGAGATAGAACAGCAAGGAAGAAACAGTTGAATTCCAGCCTAAGGTATGTGTGTGGGGGGGGAGGAGGGACAGGATAGAGGAAGATGAGGACCATTCTATTTACACAAATCCATCTAAGATTATAAGACATAGTATAGTAAGTATAAATAACATGAGGTCCTAGCCTGGGAAGGGGAGGAGTCAGGGAAGTCTTCCTAAGGAAGACATGTATCTGACAGGTAATAGAAGTCTAAGGGAATGGCATATGCAAAGGCCCAGTGGTAGGCACTGACTTTCTGGTTAGCAGCCAAATGCCTAACCCACTACACTACCACAACTCCTTAGGTGGGACATTAGAAGAGATCAAATAAGGCTACTCTGCTGGAGTGCCAAGGGTACAAAATGGGACTACAGAGGAAGGTTGGGGCCAGATGGTGCAGGGCCTTTGAAGCCCTATTATCATACAGAGGTTGGTCTTTGAGCGATGGGAAACCACTGATGGATTTTACATCGAGGAGTGACATGATGTGTTTATCTTTGGTGTGATTTAGCTTCAGACAGACATTTGGTCTGGCTTGCCATTCACGGGATATACTTGAACTTTTGATAAATATTTCTGTAATGTGGGTTGGAGCATGTGTATGATTTTCCCACATAGCCCTGGGAACAGTGGTTTTGCTATCCTAATAAAAGTGATGTCCTACAGGACCAGAGCCAAGCTCATTTATATCTTTATTGTACATAGAAATAGGATGTGGTGGGCTGGTATCTCCAGAGGATCTGCTCAGAGACATCAAGTGCTGGAGTAAAAGGCAGAGACTGCCGTAGAGGGCTTTTTATGTTGTGTGTCTTTGGTTTTAGCTATTAAAGATCAGTAAAAGAACAGAGACTAGAGGTGAGGAAGAGGAGCAGTGGGGGTGGGACAGGGTCCCAGAAGTTCAGGTGCCCTTCTGCATGCCCCTCTCCATTTTTATGCTAGGGAGTGTGCCAGTCCACAGCATCTCTCAGGGTCTGGACTCTCAGATCTGATACTTCATCTTCCCAACCTTTGTCTTCATCCAGAATCCATTTAGGGGGATCAGGTCCAGTCAATAGTTTAGAGTCCTGACAAGTTCTTAGAACCTGAGGGTCCAGAGCCAGAGATCCCAACTTGTAGGCCTTGGACTTCCTTGGGGACCAAAGAGTTACTGTCAGAGTTTAATACCTCCATAGGTATTTTCTCAATCAGTGGGTACCACAAGTTCTCTCTTATGAAGCTGTGCGATATATTTTGAGTAAAAGGGCTCCTCATACTTAATAAGGATAGGGGTCCTGTTCCAGAGGCTCCAACAAACTGCACTGTTTGGTACCCTCAGAATGAAGTAGAGAGTGTCACCATCATGCTCAATGAAGCAGAGGGGAAAGCCATCAAATTGACCAAGGATGTGGCATCCCTTGGATCCCAGCTCCAGGATACCCAGGTGAGTATCCTGCCATGTCATCCAGGGGTACCTGGGGTATGACCTTCCTGGGGTTAGGTCCCTGGAACCTCCATGTGTCCTTTTCATAGGAGCTGCTTCAAGAAGAAACCCGGCAGAAGCTCAATGTGTCCACCAAGCTCCGCCAACTGGAGGATGAGAGGAACAGCCTACAGGACCAGCTGGATGAGGAGATGGAGGCCAAGCAGACCCTGGAACGTCACGTATCAACTCTGAATATACAGGTGCTGGCTACACATCCTTGCTTCTGACATGGTCCTCCCATATTTTTTCTGGGTGTTGAGTTCTCAAGTGAAAGTTGTATTCTGATGTTTTATAGTAGAAGATTGACACCATTTTGCTTGGCTTGCTGTGGCTCCTCTTACTACTGGGTTTTTTTCAATGAGGAGAAAGTAGTTCTCACTTCTTAGGATTTGAGGGGCAAGGACAGGGATCACTCATGGCCTTCCTTTCACCCCACCCTGGCCATTGCCATTTCAGCTCTCCGATTCAAAGAAGAAGCTGCAGGACTTTGCCAGCACTGTGGAAACAATGGAAGAGGGCAAGAAGAGACTCCAGAAGGAAATTGAAGGCCTCACCCAGCAGTATGAAGAGAAGGCAGCCGCCTATGACAAACTGGAAAAGACCAAGAACAGGCTTCAGCAGGAGCTGGATGACCTGGTTGTTGATTTGGACAACCAGCGGCAACTGGTGTCCAACCTGGAAAAGAAACAGAAGAAGTTTGATCAGGTAGGGGTGGGAGTGCCCTCTACTTTGTTCATGGACACTGGCTGAGAGATCAGGTTTGAGTGGGCCTAACTTAAGTTGTGGCTGGTGTGTGTGCATGTCTATCCCATTCTCTGCTTTGGTGGTTACTATGGAAGGCCATCTTGTTTTCTGTGACCATGAAACGTTAGGGCTACTAGATCAGAGTGATGCCAGCAGAGGAACTTTGAGAACTCTGTACTTTTCCAAGTACCACCACCAGGACATTTTGCAAACACAGCTTCTAGCCCTACAAGGAATGAGGTCCATATATTTTATTCACTCAACAAGTATTTATTTGCATGCTTATTGAGTACTACACTTCAAAGTCTTATACTCTTTAAATACCAACTTTCCCTCATCATTTAATTATGAAAAATTTCTAGCACAAAGCAAAGCTGGAAGAATTGTACAGTGAATACCCACCTGTGTATCTACTACTTGAATTCAGTTATTAACATTTTACTGTATCTCCTCTTTTACATTGTTATTCGTAAGGATATGAATCATATCTATCAACCATATATTATCTTTAGGATGAATTTCAAAGCAAATTACAAAAATCTGTACATTTTCTCAATTCTTCAGCATTGCGTATCATGAACTAGATAGAGTTCTTTACTTTTTTATATAACTTTGCTTCTTTTGAGGTAAAATTTACACAGTGAAATGCAAAAACCTTAAATGTTCTGATTTACACTTCCGTGATCCAAACCCTTAAGTATCGACTTTTAATAAAATTTACCCATTATCCAATAAATATTTAGTTTACAAGTGATTTAATGTCATTCTGAAAATCCATTTCTGGATTGTACCCTGAGGCTCACTGCCCTGCACCAGATGGCCTTGGTGTGCAGGGCTTCTCTATGTTGCTCCTGATTCTTCCATTTCCCATCAGCCATCCCTTCTCATGTCAGCTTGTCCTCATTGCTTCTAGTCTGCTGCTTCATTATCTGGCTGAGGGCCTAAGATTGCTTCTTGTCACATAGAGTGTAAGGTTTTTGTGTTCACTGTGGTATTTGGAGGCCTCTGTGGCCCCCTTTCCTGGCAGAATTCTGGAAGTCTGGTCTTTGGATGGTATGGTATATAATGTATTGCTCTTTTTGAAGATGAGATTAATTCCAGGATGGTGTGTTCTTTGGGTTGCTTCTCCAAGCACAGGGATAGGTGGGTGCATTTCCATCCACACACTCACCATCTTCCTATTATGGCTGATAGGGCATCTTTAGGAAGCCGCCTGTGGCCATGAATCAACAAAGGGGTTAATTGGTCTCTGGCAGGATTAAACATCACTTTGGCCTCTTTTACCTTTGACCATGACCTAACCAACATGGGCAGCTTTAGTGGTTGCAGAGCTGATTCTGGCTCCACGTAAAACTGATCTAGGAGTCAGAAAGCAAGATGATTATAAATAACTTCCACAGACAGTAACTCAATTACTTTCCTTCATCTGGATAAACTGAGTAGCACATAAGGCCTCTTCCCCATTGAATGAAGCTCAGTCTTGGATGTGCCCAGCCCAAGTACTCACACCATTGGGTTTTGTGCTGTTTTGTAGTTGTTAGCTGAGGAGAAAAACATCTCTTCCAAATACGCGGATGAAAGGGACAGAGCTGAAGCAGAAGCCAGGGAAAAGGAAACCAAGGCCTTGTCTCTGGCTCGGGCTCTTGAAGAGGCCTTGGAAGCCAAAGAGGAACTCGAGAGGACCAACAAGATGCTTAAAGCCGAGATGGAAGATCTCGTTAGCTCCAAGGATGATGTGGGCAAGAATGTAAGTCACTCTTCATTGTCTTTGTTTGTCCACCCTCTCTGATATGAAGCCATAATCAGGGGTTGAAATCAGGCCAGTGCAAATGTAAGGAGTGGTTTGGAACAGCAGTCGGGGAGAGGGTGTGAGTTGAGGGCAGTGAGGGGAA
The DNA here is from genome assembly GCF_000298275.1 of Orycteropus afer afer. Lineage (NCBI taxonomy): Eukaryota > Metazoa > Chordata > Mammalia > Tubulidentata > Orycteropodidae > Orycteropus > Orycteropus afer. Next base: position 214,518 of record NW_006922210.1, read on the forward strand.
GGCCCCGGGCTTCCTTCCCAGGGGCCAGGCATCCTATGTACAGGCAAAGCCACCCACTGACCTGAATGAGCTCTCTCTCACTGGCGGGATCACTTGATTGTCTCAGTGGAGTCAGCCCTTAAGTAAAAGGTGCTGCCACTCTACCTGCAGGTCCATGAGCTGGAGAAGTCCAAGCGTGCACTGGAGACCCAGATGGAGGAGATGAAGACCCAGCTGGAGGAGCTGGAGGATGAGCTGCAGGCAACAGAAGATGCCAAGCTGCGGCTAGAGGTCAACATGCAAGCACTCAAGGGCCAGTTTGAGAGAGATCTCCAAGCCCGGGACGAGCAGAATGAAGAAAAGAGGAGGCAGCTTCAGAGGCAGGTAATGCTTAACAGGGAAAGAAAGGAAAAGTGAGGGCAAGGAGTGGGAGGCAGGACAGCCTGTCTCATTCCTACCACCACCATTCTCGGCTTCACGGAGATGCTTCTCTCATCTGCAACCTGGAGATGAGGAAATCCACCTGGTAGGTAGTTATGGGAGTGGCAGGAGTGGTGTACACCTGGGGGCTCCATGAGGGCCGGCTGGAGTCCAGGGGGCAGCCCAGCAGCATACAGCTCTCTCTTCCTCACTTAGCTCCACGAGTATGAGACAGAGCTGGAAGACGAGCGAAAGCAACGGGCACTTGCAGCTGCGGCCAAGAAGAAGCTGGAAGGGGACCTGAAAGACCTGGAGCTGCAGGCTGACTCGGCCATCAAGGGAAGAGAGGAAGCGATCAAGCAGCTTCGAAAACTGCAGGTGGGTGAAGCCCTGAGTTCAGGATGCAGGGTCCAAAGAAGTGGTAGCTCCGTCTGGGTCAGGTAAGCGAGTAGCAAGGGGAGGAAGCAAGTCTGTCTCTGACTTTGGTGCCAGTTCAGCTAGTGTTTCTCCATGATTGCTTAGCTTTCAGGAGGTGTCTCCTGCCCTGGGGAAGCCAGCTGCCACTGAGTTGATTCCCACTCATGGTGATCCTATGTGTATCAGAGTAGAACCGTGCTCCATGTGGTTTTCAATGGCTGACTTTTCAAAATAGACTGCCAGGCCTTTCTTCTGAGGCCCCTCAAACCTTGGTTAACAGCTGAACGAGTTGATCATTTGTACCACCCAAGGGCTCACCCTGGCTAGGGTGCTATTATTGGGCTTTTGGCCACTGTTCTCAGAGCCCATTGGAGGCACAGCTTCTTGAACAGGCTGATGGACACATCCAGAAAGGTGCCCCAAACAGCCTCCTGATGTTCAATGCAACGTCCCTGTAATTCCTCTGGGGCTAACTGCAGAAAACCCCAGGGGTTGGCCTGGAAAGGTAAGGTGGGTGAGTAAGGATGTCCTAGCTTGTCCTTCCCGTCAACTCTCACAGGCACAGATGAAGGACTTCCAGAGAGAGCTGGAAGATGCCCGTGCATCCAGAGAAGAGATCTTTGCCACAGCCAAAGAGAATGAGAAGAAAGCCAAAAGTTTAGAAGCCGACCTCATGCAGCTCCAAGAGGTAAGGCCTTCTGGACAGGACAGCTTCAGTAGTGCGTCATGGTAGCTGCCCTTGTGTCCAGGTTTGTGTGCTTAAGATTCCTTTGCCTCATCCAACCTTCCAAATGGGTGTATATAGTGTTCAAAGATCCATCCTTTTCTCTTGATGTATTTGTGAGCTCAGATGAGGTGAGCCATTTTCTAGGGTGGCTGCAGACTTTGGGGGGCCTAGTGACAGGACCAGGCCAGACTCTTGGCTAGGGCTTGGCTCCCTTGCCCCTCAGCAGACAGCAGGGTTTCTTTCCTGGCCCTCCAGGAACTCGCCGCGGCTGAGCGGGCTCGCAAACAGGCAGACCTGGAGAAAGAGGAGCTGGCAGAGGAGCTGGCCAGCAGCGTATCTGGAAGGTACAGAGACCCCCTACCCTGTTCGGGGAGAAAGGAGGATGTTTTAGACTAGGAGGGTGAGGGGGCAGCCCCGTGGACCTCCATTTTAAAGCTAGAAACAGTGGCTTGCTCAGCTGAGCTTGTCCCCAAGGGTGAGTGCTCCTCCATGTTTCACACCTCTGGGCGTGCACTCAGTTCTGTTCATGTTGGGTGAGCTGCATGTTGGGGACAAGGAGGCTGGGAAGCATCAGGAGAGCACTGCTCCTCATCCCAGCCCAGGCTTCAGCCGGACATAAACCTGATGAGAGTCTCGCTCCCCACATCTGAGCTAAGTGACTTTCGACAAGATTCCTACTTTTCTCTGCACCTGTTTCCTCACCTGTTAAGTGAGGGCACTCCTGAGGCAGTGCTTCTACAGAGAGTGGGCATTTTCTAAGCCAGGGTGAGGCTGGAGCCCTAGTCGCGGGTGCATCTCCCTTAGGAATACACTTCAGGATGAGAAGCGCCGCCTGGAGGCCCGGATTGCCCAGCTGGAGGAGGAGTTGGAGGAGGAGCAAGGCAACTTGGAGGCCATGAGTGACCGCTTCCGGAAAGCCACACAGCAGGTAAGGCATGGACTGGCCCCACTGCAGGGTCAGGTTCAGGATTCCAGCAGGTCAGTGGCATGCACCACAGGTCCCCTGGAGATCCAGAAGAGGTGAGCAGAGGGACATGAGGGCAGGGTGCAGGGCTCACTCTCCCCTGCCCCACAGGTGTCCCCTGCACTTGCTCTGCCCACTGTCTTAGAACCCTGGCACCTGATTGAAGTATCTCATATTGTCACTGGGGTACATCTGGCTCCTGCCACTAGATTCTATGTGCTGGAGAAGGACCCTGGCTCTCTCCTTTATGCCAGGGACTTCTGATAGAGGGTACCCAGTGACACTCCAGAAGACACTCACTGAGTGCCATTCTGTACGGGTACTGGAGAGCTATCACATGACCTATCCAATTCAGGGTGGAGAACAGACAAGGACCAGATGATGGGGGAGAAGGGAGATGAAGGAGTTGCTCACCAGCCTGGTGGGGCACCACTGAGCTCCCAGAAGAGCCTTCTGAGCTGGAGTTGGCTGGAGGAGAAAAGGGACGGTGGAGGCATTCAGACTCGGGGCTTGTGAAGAGGTGATGGAGGCTGAAGACAGCAGGAGCAGGCTTGTCCTCTCAGTCATCTCAGTGGTATTGCCTCGGCGTCCATGCACCCACTGCATGGCCTTTTCCTTTGTCCCCAGGCTGAGCAGCTTAATAATGAGTTGGCTACAGAGCGCAGCACAGCCCAAAAGAATGAAAGCGCACGGCAGCAGCTTGAGCGGCAGAACAAGGAGCTCCGGAGCAAGCTCCAGGAGATGGAGGGGGCAGTCAAGTCTAAGTTCAAGTCTACCATCGCGGCACTGGAGGCCAAGATTGCACAACTGGAGGAGCAAGTTGAGCAGGAGGCCAGGTACATGGGGCCAGGGTCCCAATCCCAGCTTGCCAGTCACTGGCAGTAGGATGTAAAGGAGGCCTCGGGCATCAGTCCTGCTTTGTGGAAAACAAGCACAGCAGCCCCCACATCGCAGGAATGATGTGAAAATTGAACAGGCACACAGCAAAGGGCTGTGCCTGGCCTAGAGAGAGCACTTATCACTCAGTGGCAGGAGCGTCCCCGCTGGCACAAGCTAGCTCTCCAAAGCTTACCTATGCCTTTTCTGCCTGTGCTTGCAGGGACATCATGTTAGCAGATGTACAAAAAGCCCAAGTCTTGAATCCACTCAGCACACAAAGATGGGAAGGCTTCTCAGCTCAATTATGAGTTGACTGAGGCCTAAAGTCATGCCCATTCAAGGTGTACGATTCAGTGGATTTTAGTGTATTCACATATATGTGTAACCATCACCACAGTTGATTCTAGAACATTTTTCATCACCCTTAAGAGAAACTCCGTATCCTCTAGCTCCCATCCTCCAATGCTCCCATCCCCCTCAGCCCCGAGCAAGCAATAATCCACTTTCTGTCTGTATGGATTTGATTTGCCTGTTGTAGACATTTCACATAGATGAAATCCTACCATATATGGCCTTTTTTTTGGCTGGCTTCTTTCACTCAGCATGTTTTTGAGGTGCATCCATGTTGTAGCATGAAGTGGTAATTCATTCCTTTCTATGGCCATCTTGGGAGATGTCCTTATTTGGGGCTCAGAAAATGTGCTCATGGTAGGCAAGCTGCCATATCAGGTTTACACACCACCTGCAGTGAGCATTCCCATCGCAAACAGTCTCCCTGTCTCCACACGTGTACAGAGAGAAACAGGCAGTTGCCAAGTCTCTGAAGCAGAAGGACAAGAAGCTGAAGGAGGCCCTGCTGCAGGTGGAGGATGAGCGCAAGATGGCGGAGCAGTACAAGGAGCAGGTAACCCTGCCCGCTCAGGCCTTCCCAGCACTCTTGGGCCCCCAGTTCCTGCTGACCCCATGCTATCTCCTTGACAGGCAGAGAAAGGAAACACGAGGGTCAAGCAACTTAAGAGGCAGCTGGAGGAGGCAGAGGAGGAGTCCCAGCGCATCAACGCCAACCGCAGGAAGCTGCAGCGGGAGCTGGATGAGGCCACGGAGAGCAATGAGGCCATGGGCCGGGAGGTGAACGCACTCAAAAGCAAGCTCAGGTAAAGCGGCGGCCTGGCCCAGGCCCCCTAGCCGGTGTTGCTTCTCTAGGGTAGGAGGCGACTGGCGGCTGGTTCTCAAGTTGGCGAGAAATGCCCACTGTGAGCCAAGGTGTCAATGCAAATGGCCCCCTTGCTTCTTTCCATGGCCTCCTCTGCTCATTATTACTTGGCAAGCACTAGTGTGTGCCAGGCCCTGAAACAGGGCCCAAATCTGCCTTGAAGGAGCTTACCTTCTATGGTCTTTAAAATCAGTTTTCCATCCCATCCTCCTGGGAAGGAGGAGAGATGCAACATCCCTGATCCTGAAACTGTTTCATCAAATCCTTGACAACTGCAAAATCCTCTAATTCCTGAACCTTCTTGCTCTAATTTGGGGTTCTCAGCCTCAGCATTCCTGACATTTTGGGGCCCAGTAGTTCTCTGTTGTGGGAGATGTCCTGTGTACTGTATGATGTTTAGCAGCATACCTGGTCACTACTCACCATTATCCCTGCTAGCTACCCTTTGCAACAACAAAAATGTCCCCTGGGGGCATCAGTCATCCACAGCTGATGCAGACACAGGGCTGTTATCTCTCCCCCACCCCTCAGACCTCTGGGCCTGAAGGCACGTAGGCTCCTCAGTGCTGTTTCTACCCAGCAAACCTCCTCCCCACCTTGTCCCAGCAGGTTTTAGCTCCTGGCTTCCTGTCACTCATGTACCAGTTCCCACACTCTTCTTGGTGTGTCAGCCCAGCCCCAGCCTCTTTGTCCCTCGCTCTTTCTCCTCCGTGGCCTTACTACTCTGAGAGCTTTACCAGTAACTCTAAAAAAACCAAAAACCAAACTCACTGCCTTCCAGTCAATTTTGACTCAGCGACCCCTCCTTGGGTTTCTGAGGTGGTATGTCTATGAAAAGTAGATTGCCGCACCTTCCTTCTGAGGAGTGGCTGGTGGGTTTGAATTGCCAGCCTTCTGGTCAGCAGTCAAATGCCTTAGGCACTACGTCCACCAGAGCTCCCACCAGTAACTCTAAGCCCTCCGTAATTTTAACACTTGAGCATATAACCTGTGCAACCCTCCCTAATAGTTGAGCTCCATCAGGTCTTTGCCCCACTACCTCTCATGCCCTCATGTTTTTACCAGATTCAAGCCCATGGTGAGTCATTCTAACAAGACCTTTCACTCAACCTTGACTCTCTGGCCCCTTGGTTAAACCACAACCCTAATTAATCTTTCATCAGGTTCCTCGTCCCAAAACTTTCCACCTTCTCTGCACTGGCAGCTGACACACAAGAAAGAAAAACAGACAACCATGTTGACACTTCTCTCTCTGATCCTTTTGACCACTAACATCATGTGGCCCCCAGGCCATGCCTCCCCCATCCTCACACTCTCCCCTTCTGTTGTTCTGTGGCATCCAGTCCACTCCTACTCAGTGACCTTACAGGACACAGCAGCACTGCCCCATGTTTCCAAGGCTGTAATCTTTATGGAAGCAGGCTGCCACATCTTTCTCCTGTGGAGCAGCTGGGGGTTCAAACTGTCGACCTGTTAGCCAAACGCTTTAACTACTGTGCCACCAGGGCTTCTTCCTGCGCTCCTAGAGATCTGCTTTTTACTGTTCTCTTCCTCATTGTCCTCTAGCTGATGACCATACTTCCCATACTTTAACGGGAAAACAGAAACATACACAAGCTCCCTCTACCCATCTCGCCACGAGATGTTCTGTTTTTCCCATTTCTATGGCTGAACTCTCCAGAACCAACTGAGGCCAGCACCTCTTTAGACCCACCACTAGTTTACTCCAGAAATGCTTTTTTCTTTTGCAACCATGTTTTCCCTCTCATTGAGTCACTCCAACTTAAAAAACCTCTCAGCCTTGCTTCCCTGATATCCTGTCTCAGCAAAACCATAAGAAAACAGTTGCTGCCTCTAGTTTTCACCCTGCTCTCTCAAACGTACTCCAGTAAAGGAGCAGTCCCCAGTGGCCTCAGCAAAGTGAAAGCCCGGGCTTAGCTCCTCTCTGACTCAGTGGCAGCCCTCAATACACTTTCTTCACCGGGCTCTCGGACACCACCCGCACCTGGTTTCCCTGCTATCTTCCTGGCTGTCTTTCTGCATCTCCTTTGCTGGTTTCTCATCACAAACCCCCTTGGCAGTCGACAGCCACAGTGCCATCTTAGCCTTCTTTCCATCCCTCTCTCTACTCACTTCCTTGTGATTTCAAGCCGTCTCACGGATCAGCTAAAAACCAGGGAGACCCTCAGTGAGATGGACTGTCCCAATGGCTGCAACAGTGAGCTCAAACACAGCAGTGAGTACCTGAGCATGGCATAAGACTGGGCAAGGTTTATGTAACAACCTGGCTTTAACATAGCATCTAGAGCTGATGAATTCCAAAGCTCTACATCTGACCCAGGGAGCTCTGGTAGCGTAGTGCCTAAGGCATTTGACTGCTAACCAGAAGGCTGGCGGTTCAAACCCAACAGCCACTCCTCGGAAGGAAGATTGGACAATCTACTTCTGTAGTGATACTGCCTCAGCAACCTGGGTGGGGGGGGATTTGCTATGAATCAGATCTGACTAGACGGGCACATAACAACAACATATCTGACCCAAACTTCTGAACCCCAGACCCCAGACCTTTTTGGCATTCCCACTAGGGTGTCTAATAGGCATCTCCCATTTAATATGCCCCACCCTGAGCTTGGATGCAACCCCTTCACCCCCAAGCCAGCTTCTCTCATCATCCTCCCCAACTCAGCAACTGGGATGAAAGCTGCTGGTAACTCAGACCAAAATGCTGTGGACCTTCTTTTTCTCCCCACATCCAGTCTGTCAGAAAATCTGGTCAGGTTTACCTTAATCACCCAGTACATCCAGCATCCAACCACTGCTTGCTACCCTGGTACCCGCCACCCATCACCTCTCATCTAGTTACTTTCACAGGCTCCAACTCCATCTCCTGCTCCCAAACTGCCCGTAGTCTGTTTTCAACACAGCAGCCAGAGGGATCCTGGTCAGATCACATCCCTCCTTTACTTGGGACCTTCTGCCTCACTCAGAGCCAAAGCAAAGTCCTTACAGTGAGTGATTAGTCTCACAATCTACTTCCGTAGTGATACTGCCTTAGAAACCCAAGGAGGGGTCGCTATGAGTCGGGGCCGACTCGACAGCACATAACAACAACAACAGGCCCGACATGATCTGTGTCCACTGCCCCTGAATCACCTGTCTGACCTTTCACACAGCCTTAGAGGCCTCTGTATCAGCTGTTCCCTGTCTGGAATAAACTCCCCTTTAGACATCTGCAGAGCTAGCTCCCTCCCTCCCTTCTAGTCTTTACTCAAAAGGTACCCTGTCTAAAATCCCAAGCTAACTCCATACAGATCCTCCCCTTCTCTGCCCCCACCTGACACACTATGTAACATGCTATTTATTTTACTTGTCTCGTTTATGCCCTGTCTGCCCTCTAGGTCTGTAGGCTCCAGGAGCACAGAGGTTCTGTCTTCATCCTCAGAGTCTAGCACAGGGCACAGTAAGCCTTTGACGAGTTATGGATGACGCTCCATTCTCATACCACCTCCTTCATTTTGCCCTAGCCTCTTTCTCTACCAAAACAAAACAACAAAGCCACTGCCGTCGAGTCGATTCCAACTCATAGTGACTCACACTGGGTTTCTGAGGCAGTAAATCTTTATGGAAGTAGACTGTCTAATCTTGCTTCCATGGAGTGGCTGGTGGTTTGAACCACCAACCTTCTGGTTAAGAGTCAAATGCTTTAGGCACCGTGCTACCAGAGCTCCTTTTACTACTTCTACTATATTTTTAATTATATTTTCTCTGAAATTAACTTAATTTACATATAGATATGATTAACTTACACCCTAGCTTGTTTACCAGCACCACTTGCATTAAATAGGTCTCAATGAAAACAGCACAACAGAGTTCTAGTTATGTGGCCTCCTTATGACTCTGGGGAGTTCTGGTGGTACAGTGCCTAAGGCACTTGACTGCTAACCAGAAGGTGGGTGGTTCAAACCCACCAGCCACTCCTCAGAAAGAAGGTTGGACATCTACTTCCATAGTTATACTGCCTCGGAAACCCAAGGAGGGGTCGCTATGAGTCGGGTCTGACTTGATGGCAGTGAGTTTGTTTTTTTCTGGTTTGATGACTCTGACCCCCAGGTCTACATCTCAGTTATAAAAGGTGAAGACCAACATTAGCACCAAGTACACTCTTTCTGATACAGGTATCTTTAAAGAGAGTTGAAAAGGGATTCTGTTTCTCACTGTGCAATTCAGTGGTGTATCCCGGAATCATCTAACATCACCTGGTGTAACCGACTCCACACACTTTGAAACCTTGGCATGCCAAAGGGAAAACCCAACCTCTGGATGGGGATGGGGGGAAGGGAGTGGCTGGTTCAGGGCACCAGGGCAGGGAGAAGCCCCCAGGAGATGAGGGCTTGTGGGCTCCACTATAATGGATTGGAAACCAGACCTAATGCTCAGCATACAGCAAGGACCCAGGAGCAGCTCCCAGGGTTGAGAGTCGTCAGAGAAGAGCTGTTCTCACACCACGAAGACTCTCCACCCTCCAACCTGCTAGTGCCTGGGCTGAGTGGTGGGGAGACAACCCCAGAACCCTCGCAGCCCCTGTGCTTGGGCCCACTGATGCCATTAGCATATACTAAACATCCTCTTTGGGGTTCAACCCAAACAAATGATCCCTTTTCTAGGCAATTCAAGCCAATACTGAACAACAAACCATTCCTGCCAGTCCTGATATGAACTTACAATTAATGCAGGATGAAGATATGTCATACCTCTTTAGCTTTGTCCAAGTTTCAGGTACAGAAAATCAAGCAACTAGGGCTTTGAGTGAGGTTGGCAAGCTCAGCCAGCTCCAGTGAACAAAACCATTGCAAGGCAAATTTTACACTATTTTATCTCAACACTGAAACCAAAAACCAAACCAGTTGCTCTCAAATCAATTCCAACTCCTGATGACCACGTGCTGCAGAATAGAACTGTTCCCCATGGTGTTTTCAAGGCTGTGGTCTTCTGCCAACCTTTTGGTTAACAGTTGAGCACTTAACTATTTGTGCCACCCATGGACTCCTAAATCTCAATATAGGACTTTCTTGAGGCACCTCTGGTGGTGTAGTGGTTAAAGCATTGGCTTGTAACCAAAAGCTTGGTGGTTCAAATCCACCAGCTCTTCCACAGGACAAAGATGAGGTGGTCTGCTTCTGTAAAGATTTACAGCCTTGAAAACCTATGAGGCAGTTCTACCCTGTCCTATAAGGCACTATGAATTGCCTTGATAGCAGTGGTTTTGGTTTGGTTTTGATTTAACCAATATACATTATCATTTATCCTGGGGCCAGTCATCTCCAACATGCACTCAAAAGGTATCCACTTCTACCTTCTTGCTAGAGATGTAAAAGGTAATTAATGAAGACTAATGAAGTAGTAATAAAGTAAGATGCCACTCCAGGGGTCTGGCCTGGGACTTTTCAGCTTCTGCTCCAACACTGATCTCTTGGACTAGGGTACCCGAATGCCTTTCCTTTCCTGAACAGGTATGCATGATGGGAAGCAACCTGCCTTCTTTAAAGGACTTCTGAAGTACATACTGTTTTAAAAAAAAACAAAACAAAAAAACCAAACTGCACTGTCTTTTTGTGTGCCAGTATCTTTAAGACCTTTTGGTTTCAGGAGCCTAGCTGCAAGGTTGACTTAAGATGCCTTTACTTATTTAATTGAAGCAAATGCCTTATTATTATTTTAAAAATTATTATTAAAAATGTACTTAAGCAGGCACCTTCATTTTGCTGCTGGTAACTAGCAGGGACTCTCTCTCTCTGTTTCAGAGGCCCCCTCCCCCAGGAAACTCCACAATGACTCACCAGGTATCATGCCTTCAGCTTTGCAGCTCCTGTGTGTTGCACTCAGTTTCCATTTTCTTTCTGCCCATCGCGCCCCCACCCTCCGTTTTTTGGCCCTTGCAAATTCCCATGAGATCCTGAAAAATCTGAAGGCCTGGATATCTTAGTTCAAAATTGTCTTGAATCAAAACTAAGATAAACATGACTGTAAGACCTCAACTCTTGACCTGTTTTCCTTCCCCTCTCTGGGCAGTGCTTTGGCCTATGACACAGCACTGAACAATGGGACCTTCATCACTATGTACTGATGAGATTCTAGAGGCTGTATGTTATTTGAGTTTTTCTTACCTGCATGGTGACAGACTCTTTCACACTGTTAGGACACTTGGCTCTCCTCCCTTGTAAAATTAAGACACCCCACTGAGTGGGTATGACAATTCCACTACTGGGGTTATGTCTAGAGAATGTACTTGATTTTGATCTGGCTGCTCTGGTTCACAAATGATAACCACAGCCCAGCAACTCGTCCTCCCAATCTAGCTTTCACAAACTTGCCTGCAAAGGAAATGAACACTCACTGTGATGTCTCACAAATGCCGGAATTGCACAAGGCTTGAGCAAGATATAGCTGCTTACTGCATCATCAGGGAAAGGGGGTGGAGGAAGCCAGGCACTGCAGAACAAAGCACTTTGCAGAGCACTGTCTGGAGGCATGTTCAAGGATGGGAATGGACGCCCAAGACTTGAGGAAGCCCATGGGGCCCTTCACAAAGAGAGTGAAGAGGTCTCTCCGTCTCGATTTTAATAATTTTTCCAATATGAGTTAGCCAAATTGGGCCTGGTTTCCCTCTTCCCACCACCTGAGAGGCCAAACAAGCCACAGCTGTGTCTAGCTTCTCTTTTGGAGACTCTGCTTTGCTGTCTATCAAAATACTTAAAGCTGGATGAGGTCTTGGCAAGAGCTTTAGTGTCAGTTTCACAGGGGAACAGACACATCTGTAGGACACAGCTTTTGAGCAGCACTCCTACCCCCTAACTGGAATCAAAGGAATAAGCTGAAATCGAGGGTAGGCTAGAGTGAAGGACTCAAAAGCTGGACAAAAACCAAGTCCTTGCAAAGTACCCTCTTGCACTTAGACCTAGTGTGCCAACAGCAACCTGGAGAAGCTGAGTCCATGAATAGCATCCAGATTATCCAGGATGAGACCATGTAAGAAAACCTTTAGAAGGATCCCTTACTTTCTGTAGCAAATACAGCCAGAGTCAGCCCTTGCCCAGGATTTAAACCTAGTTCCACCAAGAAAGATACCTGAGCCTTGTGGGAATGGTGTCCAAGCAGGGCTTAGAATAACCCAGGGTACAATTTACTTCTTTGATCAAGGGAGCAAACTTATCAATTGAACTGCCTTCTAGTTGGCAAATACTGACTTTCCCAAGAGACAAAACGAGAGTCCCTATAGCCCTGCAGCTAAGGTGAGGTACTATTTCCTAGTCCTATGGAACCCTGTTGAGAAGGCCTCTTTCCCCTCTTTGCTTCTCACTGTTTTTCAAGCCAGAGGGTTGGGGTGGAAGGAGCTGTCCATCTCTCACTTTGGGACTCTTCCGTCAGATCTAAGTTCTTGCAAAACATAGTGCTAAACAAATAAAAGGTTTTTAAAGGTCACTTGTAGAGAGAGAGCAGTGGAAAGTTAGTTCTTAAGGAGCTGGAGCCTAGAAGCTTCCCTCCAGAGTGAGTGGAACTGGCCTAAGAATCTCTTGTTGGGGTGGCTACAACTTTAAGTATTTATTCCTGATCGCTGCACTCTGGAACGCACCACCCTTTGAGTGTGGGTGACCTTTAGTGCCTCATCCTCTCCTGCCCCCAAAAGGCTCATGCTGGGACTCCCCTTCTCAGCGATCATGAATCTCTGGGCCTTGCTTACGCCTCTGGTCTTACCTGTCTGAATGTTTCTTTTGACTAAAGAATTGGTAACTGGGGTGGACTTACCCTCAATGGCTTCATCCAGCCTTTGGGTGATGAGTAGGTCATTTACATCACAGAAAGTTTTTGCTTTCTTCTGGGACATCCTCAAATGAGTTATGGCCTATGCTCCAATTCAGGTCAAACAGGGCCCAACAGTGATTATTTGTTGTAATCCTGAAGATACTGCTAACATTTCTTCCTAACAGCAAAGGTTAACTGTAGGCAGATCTGGATTTTCCTCACCTCATTCCTTCACCCCACACCCAAAAACTCACTTCACATGACCAGGCCTTCATGAAAGCAGGTAGGGCCTGGGTGGTAACTCAGAGAGGGCACCCAGCAGCACCAGAGAAGAGAGGGAGAAGGGAAAGGTAAAGACAGAGAAAGGGGTGTCCTACCAGTTAGAGCTAAAATACACCATGAAGTACTACGTGTTACTTATTTTCTAACAAATATTCACTGAGCACCTAGCCATACACAGTGCCTACCACTAAACAAAACAAACCCACTGCCATTGAGTCGATTCTGACTCATAGTGACCCCAAAACAGGTGTAGTGCCGTCCTGGGGAAGCTCAGTCCAAGAAGCTGCACTCCCGCAGGGGTTCTGCCTTGCTCTTCAGCCAAGGAGCACCCTCTGTCCCACTTCTGGGCCAGCTTTCACTACAGGCTCTCACCCCACAGGGGATGAATGAAAACCAAGGGGAAGAATAAATCACCATCTCCTTTTTTTCTTTTTAAAATACCACAGATCAGGGTTCTGTGGGTCACCAAATGGTTGAGCCAAACATTTTTTAAAAAGCAGATAATTTTGCTTTGAAAAACTTACTTTCTTCCCATTTCAGCTGATTTAAATACCTTGACAGGTCAGAATTTGTTGATTTCAACCTGAATATTTTCATATGATTTGTTTTGAATTTGCACTTCATTTTTGCTCATTAAAAAAAAAAAAAAAAACCTATTCCAATTTTGACTAAGGAAACATGTTTTCTTAAAACCCACAGGCGAGGAAACGAGACCTCTTTTGTTCCACCTAGAAGGTCTGGAGGACGTAGAGTTATTGAAAACGCTAATGGTTCTGAGGAGGAAATGGACGCTCGTGACGCTGATTTCAATGGAACCAAAGGCAGTGAATAAGCAACCAACTAGTTTTGCACCTCAGCAGGAAAGAACAGAGACGACAAAACCTGGTGGACAATACTTAGCACTATCAAAATCCGTTTCCAAATTCCAAACACCACAGACACCCCATCACAAGAAATATAAAAACAGCACCCTGTACTTGGGAGATAAATTTAAGTTTTATGATGTCCCAGATGAGAAGAACCCAATAGGAAACAGAAACATACCCTCTCTCACTCTAGCAATGAATTTGTACAGAGATCCTGAGTTTAGAATAATATATCCACAGTAAACAGTCACTGGCAACTCAGTTTACATGGAATGGGGAAAAAGTCACCAAAATTGGTGCCAATGTCCCTCACTCCCAAGTCATTCCCTATCCTGTGTACCCTTTGAGTCCTTGAGTTGACCCTTATTTGAGACTTCTTTTTATCCCTCCTGGTTACCACACCTCTGACGCACACAGTTCACCAAGACCAAGTGCCTTCTTTAGTCACATGAATTGAAGAGACACTCTGCTCAGATGGCTAAGAGCAGGAATGTTACACTGTTGTATATGCACCCTGATTGTACTTAAGGACACCCTCACTAATAAAAGGTTATAAATCACTAGAATGTAGTGGGCTTTTCTGTTCCATAGTCTTCTGTAGAGTGAAAGAAGAGAGTGTGTGTGGGGTTCTCGTTTACTCCTATGACGTGAGGGTTCTTATTCCATCAGTGGGGAAACTGAGGCCGAGGGAGGTGGATTAAGCTGGCCAAGATTTCTTCTCACAGAAGCTCTCAAACTCTTCCCTCAAGCAGAGAGAGAAGCAAAGGGAGGTGTCTGAGGGCTGTCTCCAGCCAGGATGAGGGTGGCTCTAGGTGAGAGGAACAGGATGATGTGCTGATGGGGTCAGCATAGCACTGCCTCCTGGACCATCCACTGACCCAGAAGAACAGCTTTATCAGTTGAAACTCAAATGTACATAATATGAGGAATACAAAATGTGTTTGAATTTTTAAGTTAATTTTTAATTTTAATTGTTAAAACATTTAAGATTTTTAGTACTGCCGCCTTTCACCCAGCAGAGGTCAGCAAACTATCGGTAAAAGCAGGATGGTATTTTAAGTTTTGCTGGATAGTTATTTTGTGATTTCTATCACATACTCTTTGTTTTTTAACAACTCTTTGGAAATGTAAAAACCGTTCATTCTTTGCTTGAGGGCCTGTGGGCCCTTTCCTTCTTCAGTCCGAGTGTCTCAGTGGAGATCTGCTCACCACAGTTCTGTTCAACACAGACTACTCCATATAACAACCCAGTGGGATAAGAAAGGTTGGAGAAAAGAGAAACATGGAAATTTAAAAAGGCTCAACTGAATGACCAAATGTTACTGTGCCGTTACCAATACACAAACATATCCCAAACACATTCCTAAAAAGCTGACTTGAATGGAAATTTTTAAAAAACATTAACTTTTCTTCATAGTTAGTTACTTGGTTGAAAACAGAAGGTAAAACTGTTTCCTATCACTATGTGTGCAAACATAAATACAAACACATGAAGCAGTACTGATTGAACACCACCAACAACTAATTAAACAGTCATTTCTCTTGATTTTATTGTTCTTTTAAAAAAATAAAAGGACATCTATTACTGATACAGGTTAAGGAGGTTTCTTAGGGTAACAAACCTGGCATTGCAGTTTAATTCTTCTGCTGGCCTTCAGTAGCATTAAGTGCTACTTAAAAGCATTAAACAGGCATTTTTGCTGTTCTTTCAGAAAATAACTTAGTAACCAAAGGAAGGTAACTAAGTGACAAGCATGCTCCTGAAACTAGTGGGCTTTTTTTTAAAACTTCAGTCTGAAAGCAGCAGTTATAGTTATAACAAGCAGTGTTTGGAATAGATACACACCCGTGTATGCTTCCTTGTATAAAAAGGAAGCTTCCAACAACAATCCTTGTGTTTCCACTTTATTTGAAGGTCACCTGATTAACTTATCATGAATGAAGTCCTGTTCTCAGGGGCTGCATTACCAAGGCCACTCTGCCTCATGAATTTCAGGGTCTGGAAGCTGAGGTCACCCCTACGCGGGGGTGTGTAGGACAGCTACCAGTCGGGACTTAACTAAAGAGGACACAGATTTTCCCTGACCCTAGGTCAACAGGACATTTAATCTAACACTCAATCTCATCTCTAAAAGCCTCAATGAGAGGCAGGTTAAAATGTCTCAGATGTGCACTACCACTGTTTTAAAAGGCATGGACCTAGTTTACTCTTCAGTCTTAGCTATGATTTAAGTTCAGCAGTCAGTCCTTACTGCGCTTTCACAAAGCACTGGAGATTTTGTTTTGGAAAATTCTACTTGAGTGGAGATTGGAGGTGAGTGCTTAAAAAAGCAAGCGTGAGCCTCTGGGATGGGCTCAGAGATGCCTAGATTTATGGAGTCTCCAGACATGAGAAGTACTTGTCATGACCACTCAGGATTCACGGGTTAGTGCGGACCCTGGTCTCATCACTCACTTCCCAGAGCTCTTCCAGTCTGTCCCTGTCTCTGTGCAACACACAACAAAAGTGGAGCTTAGGGGTCATCAGACAGCCTTTCATGGGCACAAATACCAGGGGCCACCAGTGACAACCTCAAGTCATGTGTTTGGGCCACAAAGCTACCTATAGTGACTACTGGCTATTTTTTTTTCTCTAACTTAAAATAAAAAACAAAACTAGTTTAAAGAGTGGAAGAAAGGTAACAACTTCTGAACAAACACCAGGGCTTCAGGTTCCGTGGTTTTCCTAAAGCAACATCTTGACTACACCCTGGGCTGACGGCAGCGATGGTGAGGAAATATTTGAAGCCGGCTTCCCAAATTCCAGGCGTTTTCCCAACCTTCAGACAGAGCAAACCAAATTAAGCTGATAATGACAGCTGGTACAAACTGGCTACTATCAGGGCACACAAATTAGAAGAATAAATATCAAAAGAGATGAGGGCAGTGTCCCACCATGACTGAATTTTCTCTCCTGTGAAATCAAGAAAACCACACACTGCTATCCATCTCTCATTCCCCAGGCTGCACAAAAGTCCAGGCCCAGAAGCGCCTCTAACAAGCCCACTTCTAAAACGTCTAGAAGTCATGTGTACATCAGGGAAAACGGTTCTGAATTTCCTGTCCCTGGTTATGTGGCCTGGGGAGATGGTGAACATATTTTACAAAAGTGCTAAATCTGGAAGCTGCCTTGATTTTCTTTATGCATGAAAATAAATGATGCTACTAGTGGCCAGATTTGCAGTTTCCAATAGGGTGAATGGATAGAGTTTAATGCCAATTTCCTGAAGGTTCTCAAAAGTTTAAAAAAAACACGCCTGCTCTGGGAGAAGCAAGGCGGTGCTTGCAGCTCAACTCCAGAACAAGTGATTTCTATAAGACTTGTAAGTCACAGCAGGACTGTAAGTTGGGGCTACAGAATCAAAAATAAAAGCGACTCTCTCCTTGTTTGTCCAATCAGAAGGCATCACTCAATTCTGTCTTGAGGGAGAAAACAGACAGTAAGGTAGGCTGACATAACACTACAACTTTTTAAAAATGGCTATGGGTTGGGGGTTACAGTCTCCCTCCTGGAATGGCCAAGCCTCCACTATTGAGCAGAGATACATCAAAAGGTACTAACCCTTTATCACTCAAAGGCACGCTGGTGCTGCTGGCCCGTCTGTCGCCACCATCTCTGTTTTTGCTCCCCTGCCCTGAGGCTGGCCCACTTGTTCTGTTTGGAGACTGATCATACACGAAGTTCCGGCAAGATGCAAGTTTTGATTCCAATGCCTGGAGAGAAACATGTTGTGCTGGTTAATTCTAAGTGTCAACTATGGTTTTATGCTAGGTTATGATTCCCAGTGGCTTTCCCACACTAGACTAGTTGTTGCTCCATAATGTAATGTAAGAGCACCCAAATTAACTTAGGACTCCCAACATGAGATGGTGGCTATGCTAAGATTTGAGGCTAAAACTCCATTTTGAATGAAAAATGGCCCCTGCATCAGGAACACAACCTGTCACTCCTGTAACTCTGCACTGGGCCCTGAGAAAATTACTTGATAAACATTTTCAGAAAACAGTGTAATTTTGTTTGCTTACAGGTTTTGCTTTGCTTTGCTTGAAGCCAGGTCCAAAAGAATTCTCAGAACAGATGCATACTTAAAATAAACCTTAGAATTATGCACATCCTCCCTGCAGTCACACAAAGGAGGGTCTCATGATTATTTTGAGGCCAGATGTGCTCAATTTAATGATTACTTTGTAACTTTAATAAACAACTTTAGAAACATATATAATCTCCTACCAATCAGATGCACCTCACCCAATTTTGTAACTATTACCTAAAGGTAGGGAGCTCTAGTGGTGTAGTGCCTAAAGCATAAAGGTTAACCAATCCCTGAATTTTTACTGAATTTCCTTATATCAACTCTTCAAACTGTCTCCTCCTTCGATCACTTAGTTCACAATCCTCTGGACTTTCTGATTCCTGATTTATAAATTGCCACAGCTCTTACTGAAAGCTCTTTACTTTTAATTTCAACCACACTCTGCCATTTTGCTCCATGACAAATGCAAAGTAATGTTATCACCGTCCATAATGTAATCAATTATTGTAGTGAAGCTCAGGGAAGAAAATAAAAAAAAAAAAATGAGGTACTAGCATATCTGAATTGGGTGACTTCAGACCTAACTTAAAAACTCTCTTTTAAATTAAACTAAGATTTTGATTTCTAGTCAGTCCTTTTTGTCGGTTTTACTGCTTGAAAAACAAAGGCGGCAAAAGTTAGGATTTCTAACCTGGATAAAGAATTACTTGGTGCCTGTTAAGAATGTTTGTGCAGTTAGCCCCAGAAAAGGCACCTTAGCTCAAGAATAAGACATAAAAGTAATATTAAGTGAAGTCAGAACATGGAAATAACTTAGCTAAGACAGGTCTATATCAAGTCTTAATTCACATCTTGTCTCCCAAATTAAAATCATCACTCACTAGTATCTTCCATTGTGTTGCTACTAAACAAAATAAACAAAAAAAACCTCACTGCCATCAAGTCAATTCCAACTCATAATGAGTGACTTACTGGGTTTCCAAGGCTATAAATCTTTATAGAAGCAGACTGTCCCCATCTTTTTTCTGCAGAGTGGCTGAGGGTTTTAAACCACCGACCTTTTGGTTAGCAGCCCAATGCCTTAACCACTGTACCACCTGAACTCCAGAATAGTTTCTGCTAGCCTTCTGTAAATAAAAAAGTCTTTTGTAACTAAGGTAGAGACTAAATTTGTTAAGATAAGGGGAGAAATTGCATATGTGACAGAAAATTAGCCCCTGACAGAATGCTTTTTCAAACAACTCTCAGCATATAACCACCTCAGAATGCAACAAATAAGCTTACCGACAATGTTGATGCTTATAAGTTAACAAATTGTTTGTAGTTTTTCCCATGCTTCCTCCCCCTGCACTACATGCCTGCAAACTCAACTCCTTTGTTTATTATACCTTCTTAAGCCCCAACTAGCAGCTCTGGTAGCATA
>NW_006922210.1:242040-246978 GCF_000298275.1 Orycteropus afer afer
AGGACGCTCATGCCTGTCACCTTACGTATGGATTTTGGAGTTGTCAGCCCCCCACAATCCCACAGGAGTCTCCAGTCTGCTGCCTGAGCTACAGATTTTGGAATCTCTAGCCCCCAAAATTGTGTGAGCCAGTCCCTTGAAGTAAATCAACCAATCTCTCTCCTCTCCCTCCCTATGTATATACACAAACACACACACGCACACACACATTCTCCTCACTAAAACTCATGAGGGCTCTCTTAAAAGGGGGAAAGAGTTGGTAAAGTTAATCCTCCCAAATATCCCAAAGGACAGGCAAGAAGCCACACTGAACCCAGTCTTACCCCTACTTTCCGCAGTAGGTCTCCCACAATGTTGAGGGCAGATATCCGGGCCGCAGGCGTGAGCGGGATCCCACCAGAGGAGTCATCCAGATCTGGGGTGTGGAAAGGGGGAACACACATAACATCAACCCACAGTTGCCATCAAGTCAGTTCTGACTCATAGTGACCCCATGTGCTGCAGAACAGAACTGTGCTCCATCAGGGTTTCAAGGCTATGGTCTTTTGGAAACAGCCAGTCAGGCCTTTCTTCCAAAGAGCCTCTGGGTGTCTGAACTGCCAACCTTTTGGTTAACAGTCAAGCACTTAACCATTGTCTTTGCAGCAGATTTTCCCAATGTAATACATTCTTTGATTTCTTGACTGCTGCTTCCAAGGATGTTTAAAAAGATTAATATGCAAAAACGAATGTTTAATGTAGTCACTGTAAGGACTTGAAAAGTTAGTCAAAATGACAAGCCACAGGGCAGGTAAGATGATGTCCTCCCTTCCCTTTGATTTTGAATGCTCACGTCTCTCATCCATTAGTTCACTGTGTTCACCACAAGTCTATTTAATAACAAACTTTTCAAGGAAAGATGTCACTTTGAGGACTAAGATGTGCCTGGCTCAAGCCACAGAATTTTCAATCACCTCATATGCATGCAAAAGCTGGATAATGAATAAGAAGACTGAAGAAGAACTGATATATTTGAATTGTGATGCTGGTGAAGAACACTGAATATACCATGGACTGGCAGAAGAATGAGCAAATCTGTCCTATAGGGAGTATGGCCAGAGTACTCTTTAGAAGTGAGGATGGCAAGACTTCATCTCATGTACTTTAGACATGTTATCAGGAGGGACTGGTCCCTGGAGAAGGACAGTATGCTCAGTCAAGTACAGGGTCAACACAGAAGCGGAGAATCTCAGGGAGATGGATTGACACAGTGGCTGCAACCATGGGCTCAAACACAGCAATGACTGACAGGCTGGCGCAGGACCAGGCAGTGTTTTGTTCTGTTGCACACGGAGTAACTGTGAGTTGGAAATGCCTTGATGGCACCTAACAATAATACCTTCTTAAACAAAATCAAAACAAGTACCCTTGAAATTCTATAAAGTTAATTAATGTTAACAGTATCTGTGATGATTTCAACATACACAGAGAGAGAACGCCACATTTATGATGGTTTTAAACCCACACAGCCTCACTACTCAAAGTGTGGTCCATGGGCCAAAAGCATCAGCATCACTTGAGCACTTGTTAGAAATACAGACTTCTCAGGCACCACCCTAGACCTACTAAACTAATGTGTATTTTAACAAGATCCCCTATTAAATTGTGTCCATAGTAACATGGGAAAAATACTCCTCTAGACTGGGATTCTGGAAATCTCACCAGTCTCCTGATCCTTAGGGGACAAGTTAAAATATAATACCCACTGCTGTTGAGGTGACCTTACAGGACAGAGGAAAACTGTCCCATAGGTTTTCCAAACCTGTTATCTTTTCAGGAACAACTGCCAGATCTTTCTCCTACAGATACTGGTGGGTTTGAACAAGCTTTTGGTTAGCAGCCAGGTACTTAATCACTACACCACCAGGGATCCTCAAGAAGTAAGGCAGTATATGGTAATATAAGGCAATACAAGCTCTGGAACCAATATGCTTGGGTTTGAACCCCAACTCTGCCATTTATTAGGTGTGTGACTGCAGACAAGCTCCTTAACCTCAGCACTGCCATTTCCTCACCCTCAAACCAAAAAATAAACCCACTACCATCGAGCCAATTCTGATTCAGAACCCTTTCAGATAGAACACTGTCCCACAAGCTTTCCAAGGCTGTAAACATTTATAAAAGCAGACTGCCTCCTCCTTCTCCTATGAAAGAGCTAGTGGGTTAGAATCACAATCTTTTGGTTAGCAGCCAAATGCTTTAACCACTGTGCCACCAGAGCTCCTTCCTTACCCTCAAAAGGGGCTGCAGAAAGGATTCAATGAGGCCATACATACGAAGCACCTTAAGCACAGTGTCTGGCAAATTCTGAGTATTTAACATTTGTCTATTGTGATTATCTGCTGTTGAGTGGCCTAATCAGAGTGTCACGAGTTAAATCAATCAGAAGAGGGGCTGAGGTGAGAAATGGAATTTCCTGGATTTGACTACACAGCACAGGTCCCCATTTAGAGGCCTAAATGTTGGAGCCAATTTCTAGATGGATGCATTGCTAGGCCCCACAAAATGCTTTTAAATTTTTTATTTGGTTTACTGACATTTTACTTTTTGGGGTTTTCATATTCAGAAGAGAGGACTTCTAGCTTCTAATGGAGACTGAAACAATCTGCTAACACTGGCCCTTGTTTCTTCTGGTTGAGGAGATGGAGGCACAGCCTCACAACCAGGATCCTTTCCAGAAGCATCTTGGTTGCTCCCTGACTGGACAGCCTACTTCAAATCATCCCTCTCACCTAAGACTAACCCTAGGTTCTCACCCTGGAAAGTTTCATGAAACAAAACATAAATCTTGCCAGTTTCCTTTCCCATTACCACGTCGAAAGGTCCCTGGTGTGTTTAAGCTGGTACTGGGTCCGCGATGAACTATGGGTGTGGATGGTATGGAGCTGGTGGCCTGGACAGCGGTGTCCGTCCTTTCAGCTTCCACTGCACTGGGCACAGGGGTCCGGGGTTTCTCCTGCTTCTGCTGCACAGCCAATTCCTGCCGCAAATCTGAGCCAGGAGAAGGGTTTAGGAAGGTCACTCTCTTTTCAGGTTAAGTCCTTTTTTTAAAAAAAGGAATTCCAACAAAGGAGTACAGATAGAATCCTAAGTATTGTTCTCCCAGCCCATCCTAAAATGCCCTCCTTGGACATAAATAATCACTGTAACATCTGGTGGATCCTTTCAATCAGTTTTCCCTACCTTTACATACATGCAGTTTGTTTATATGTACGTATGTATGTATGTATGTGTATATTTATTAAACATATAGTATGAAAAAGTTTTATTAAGCATAAATGGATCCATAGAACATCCACTGTTCTAGGCTTCCCTCTATGACTGCCCTGTTCATTTTAGCAACTGTTTAACTTTCCACAATATAAATCTGCATGAGTTATTTAACCATTTTACTGCTGATCGGCATTTAGGAATAACCATCTTTTAAAATCACAAGTTCCTTCTTTTTAATTCCCCAGCTACTGGCCACACATTAGATACCAAATTAATGTTATAAATAACTGGGGCTTTTTAAAACCTCTTATGCTCCCAACTTGTATGATTTCCTAATGTCTCATTACAGTTTGAAAGCTTGACTGCTAGAACTGCTAACCTCTAAAGAACAAATACTGATGAGGTTTTAGAGGCCCAAGACAAATGGACTGTTGTCATCAAATGACAGAAACAAGATGCTAGCTAGCAATCCTAGTAACAGAATTGTTCTCCACAATACTCTTCTGCTCACACTGAGCACAAAGCAAGTGTGTGAATTACAGACTGGGAAATCTCTCCTGAAGTGATTCTGCTGCCTGAAGGCATAACATAAATATAAGGGCATCATTTGTGAGTTCCAAAAATGCTTCTGTAAATACCCACGAGGGCCCTTACACAGTTGGGTATCACCATCCTCAGCCATGGCCCCTGGGAACCAAGGCCAGAGCTTGCTGGGCATGGTCCCATGCTCTCTGACCAGATGCCTGTGTGCAGAGCAGAGGGCTGATTTCCAACAAACCTCACACTAGCCGTGCCACGGGACAAGGTGTTCTCAGGTGGGCTGAGGCAACACTAGTGAAGAAACTAAGAACAATGACAAGCACCTCCTGACCTCTAGCTTCATCTTTTAGTCGCTGGACGGATTCTAGGAGATTCTCCTTCTCATCGAGTTCACTCTCCAGGAAGGCGTTTCTCTCAATGGCTTGATTCAAACGCTGCTCGAAGTCTTCCAGAGACATGATTGTGGCTCTGAGTAAGGGAAAAGCAAGGTTATCCTAGAGAGCCAACAGTGACATCCATCTGTTGCCTGCAGACATGGGAGGTGAGAAGACTGTGGGCTCTAGGGTCATATACCTCTGGGCACAAGTCCCAGCACTGGCAGTTCCTAGGTGCCACAGGTCTGCCTGGCAAGTTGCTAAACAACTATGGGACTCGGGTTTTCCACTTGCAAATAGGAATCATCACAGATCATGGGGTGGACAATAATGTACACAAAGAACTTAGCAATGAGCCTAGTATCTTACTCAAAAACCCACTTGTGGAGTTGATTCATAGCAACCCTAGGACAAAGAACTGCCCCATAGGATTTCTAAGGCTATGATCTTTATGGAAGCAGACTGCCACATCTTTCTCCCACAGAGCAGCTAGTATGTTCAAACTGCCAACTTTTCGGATAGCAGTCAAGCCCTTAACCTCTGTGCCACCAGACCTCCTTTAGACTTTACTAGGACTACATATATGGTCCAATCACTTGAGAGAAAAGCAGCATACACTTGTCTTCCTTTGGAAATTCACAATACAAACTGATATTCAGAAGCAGCCCCTACTTGGGTTTCCAAGGCGATATCTGTACGGAAGTAGATTGCCCAGTCTTCCTTCTGAGGAGTGGCTGGTGGGTTTGAACAGCCAGCCTTCTGGTTAGCAGTC
>NW_006922210.1:251338-255493 GCF_000298275.1 Orycteropus afer afer
GGGTTTTAAACACCAGAGGCTCAGCCTCAAAACTCACGTCTACATGTCACCACAGTAGGACAAACCGACAGACAAGTTTGTCTTGCTGTTGGAGACCTCTTGTATCACCCCCACCTGGGTCCCTGTGGCTGACTGTTCCTCTGTCTGGCTTCCTGGCTTTTAATCCCCTTTCTCCTGTTCTTCTGGCCTGATGCTTTGGGTGTTCCTGAGTTGTCTCTCCTCACCTGTAACCCTGGGGCTGACATCCTGCTAACAACTGTAAATCCTATACTTTGAGGACTAAGGTGCACCTGACCCAAGCAACCGTATTTTCAGTCATCTCATGTGTTTGCGAAAGCTGGACAATGTGTAAGGAAGACTGAAGAACTGATGCATTTGAATTATGATGTTGGTGAAGAATATCAAATATACCATGAATGCCAGAAGAACAAACAAATCTGTCTTGGAAGAAGTACAACTGCATTGCTCCTTAGAAATGAAGAGGTGAGACTCACATACTTTGGACATGATGTCAGAAGGGACCAGTCCTTGAAGAAGGGCATGATGCTTGGTAAAGCAGAAGGTCAGCAAAAAAGAGGAAGACCTTCAAAGGAGAAAGAATGACACAGTGGCTACAACAATGGGCTCAAAGACAGCAATGATTATGGGCATGGTGCAGAACCAGGCAGAATTTTGTTGAGTTGTACAGAGGGTCACTGTGAGTCAGAACTGACTCAAGGGCACCTAACAATTGCTGTATTACATGGTGGTTAGGAACATATGTTTGGAGTAAAACTAAGTGTTGACACGCAGGTCCTCCAGGGTGGACTAGCTGGCTGCTCTTGGGCAACTGATTTATTAATTTACTCAACATATCCTATTACTTCCAGATTGAGCAATTTACCTACTCTCAAAGGGTTTTTAGAAGAAGAAAAAAGGATAAAGTTACCAAAAATGACTGACTAAAAACAGTAACAACAATAACAAGGGATGAGACTTAGGAGTTCAATACTAGAAGCAGATAAAATGACCTTGACAAGTCAAACAATAACATCAATAAGATAAAATACCTAGGAGTTCATGTAACACTAAATAAGTAAGACTTTATGTCAGGGCACAGAAGGCTTGTATAAATGCAGACAAATCAAGTTCATGAAGAAGAGGACCCAATGTCACAAAGAAATCAGTTGTCCACAAGTAAAGTGATAAACTTAACATAATCTTAATAAAAAATACTGACAGATGAAATAACTGTTTAGCTTAACTAGTAAAAAAGTCTTCCTGGAGCATCGTGTTCATTTAAGACCTATTTAAAGCTAAACCAAACTCATTGGCCTTTGAGTCAAATCTGACTCATAGTGACCCCCACTGGGTTTCTGAGGCTGTAAATCTTTACAGAAGTGTCTTCCGTCCATAGAGTGGTTAGTGGGTTTGAACCATGGACCTTCTGGGTAGTAGCGTTATCTACTATGCCACCAGAGTTCCTTTAAGACCTATCTGTATGGTATCAAATTAACAACAGTAACTCAACAGATTAAACAGGAATCTTAGGGAGCAGTGAGTTTTATGTTAATGGGTGAGGAACAACTCAGAAAAGGAGGGTGAGAATGGTTACACAACTTGAAGAATACAATCACTATCACTAAACTGTACACGTAGAAGCTATTGACTTGATGTATGTTTTGCTGTGTATATTCTCAATAACAAAATAAATAAAATTAAATTAAATGCTATATATACATATACACACACACGCACGTGCGCGCGCGCACGTACACACACACACACACACACACTCTAGGAGCTCTGGTAGCATAGTGCCTAAGGCACTTGACTGCTAACCAGAAGGCTGGTGGTTCAAACCCACCAGCCACTCCTTGGAAGGAAGGTTGGGCAATCCTACTTCCGTAGTGATACCGCCTCGGAAACCGAAGGAGGGGTCACTATGAGTCGGGGCCGACTCAAGGGCATATAACAACAACAACAACATATACCCAAGGTGTATATATTACTGTGTGTATGTATGTCTTTTTTTGTGTGTATACATATATTTATATATATAGAGAGAGAGAAGGGCAGATTTTTGCTGGGAGGAGAAGGCATAGGGGGTCAATTTGAAAGATCATGTGACAATAAAACAAGAATGGCCAGGAGAACTTAGAAAAAGAAGAGACTGAGGGAGCTAGCACTATAGACATAAGGGATATTTTATTGCAAAGTCTCATAATGAATGTAGGATGGGAGTGCTTATAAGAATTGACAGACCAGAGAAACAAAAGGTCCACAAATAGATCCAAAAACACACTAAAGTTAGGGATATTTTATTACAAAGTCTCATAATGAATGTAGGATAGGAGTGCTTATAAGAATTGACAGACTAGAGAAACAAAAGGTCCACAGATAGATCCAAAAACACACTAAAGTTTGGTTTATGATCACAAATCATTACTGAAAAGATGGTCTATTCAATTTTAGGTTTGCATACAACTAGGAAGTCACCCGGAAAAAAAAAAAAAACAAACTATTGGATCCATGCAGCATACTGTACCTCAAGATACATTTCAATCAGATCAAAAATTTAAACTCAAGATTTGATCAAAACCTATTCTTTCGCTTCCAGGATGGCAGAGAGCAGAAGACAGACCTTAGCAGCAGTTCTGGCATTCCTGAAATAGTGGATCATTGATCGAGTGATTGTGGAAGTCATCATTAAATAAGATCAGCATAACAGTATCAATAATATCAGCAGGTCATGTCATTCAGATTCACTGCTACTATCTGAATATTTATTTGTTTTCTAATATAGGAAAACATCCTAGTTGTAAACTCAGTGAAAATTGCTTTATACACGGAAATTTTATCAAATGATGTAAAAGTGTATTTATTAGTGTAAGAGTAAAAGGCTACAATTAATAACTAAGAAAACTAATAATCTCATGCATTACTAACTGAAATACTGGCCATTCAAATCTGTCCAGTGGAGCCATGACAGAAAGGCCACTGCATTGAGTTTATGTTACTGGTGGTTGAATGATTTGGAAAAAAACAGCAAGAATGCTGCACAACTTGAAGAATTTAATCAATGTTAGTGAATTGCACACATAGAAACTGTTGAGCTAGCATATGTTTTGATATATGTGTTTCCATCACAATACAAAAAGAAAATCCCAGAATGCAAAAACAAACAAACAAATAAGTAAATAAGGATTACAGCTATTGAAAACACCATGGAAACCAGCCTTTCTGGAGCCATGGGGGCTGAATGAACCTCTCAGATAATGCTCTAAGATAATTTTTAAACCTTAAACCAAAAGTATTCCTGGAAGTCTTCTTAAAACAGTATTTTAGCTTAACTGTTTGCCTTGAACATTATGTCTTTAACAACTATCTATACGGAATCAAATTGACAACAGTAACTCAAAAGATTACATAGGAACCTTAGAGGGCAGTGAGTTTACATTAATGGGGGAGGGACAACTTAGAAAAGGAGGGTGAGAATGTTTACCAAATTCAAAGAATGTAATCAATGCCACCTAAATGTACATGTAGAAATCTGAACTGATGACTACTTTTGCTGTATCTACACTCAACACACAGTTCCACTATGAAAACACGTGGGGATGTCATGAGTCAGATCTGATTCCATGGCAATGCGCTTAGTTTTTCTGGTGTTTATAGTTACTGAGAATTTGAAAATAGCTAAATAGGGAAATAATTTTGAGTAAATATGAATATCAAGACATTAGTTAGATAACTGGAAATAATAAATGCTTGAAAAATTTATATGGTAAGAATACATGGAAAAATAAGATTAGAATAAACCAATTTTAATCTCTACAGAATTTTTTAGTATCTTAGCATTCATATATTGAATTAAATAACCTTTAATATTTGTAGTTACTTTTAGACCTCGGATAAGCAAAGCACTATTGAAGAAGAAAAACAAAGTAGGAAGTCTCACATTGCCAGATCTCAAAACCTACTATACAGCCACAGTAGTCAAAACTACCTGGAACTGGTTTAATGACAGACACATAGACCAATGGAATAGAATTGAGAACCCAGAAATAGATCCATCAACCTATACTCAGCTGATCTTTGACAAAAGCCCAAAATCCATTAAATGGGGAAGAGAATGTTTGTTTAATAAATGGTGCTGGCAAAACTGGAGATCCA
>NW_006922210.1:257858-260353 GCF_000298275.1 Orycteropus afer afer
AAAAAAAAAAAAAAAAAGAAATGTAGTTACTTTTTAGTTATTTATTTCCAATTAGGCCCTAAGTCTGCCAAACCTCTTATTGTTAATCTTCCTGCCCACTTGAATGTGAGTCTTTTAACTTACACAAATGTGTAGTATAAGAACCACAAGAGCAATCACACAACTGATGATGCTAAAAAATTATTGTTCTTGCAGTAGATTGTCAAAACTTCCAAATACAACTACTAAAATTTACTTAAAAGTCTTTTATGAAAATTCTATTATCACAGAAGTACACTCGTTCTCATTCTATAATGAAGATTTGAGCCTCTACCTCATCTGATTTTCATACTCAATCAACTATTCTGTATTTGGCCAAAATGTGAATTAAATGCATCTTTACAACAAGAAAAAAGGAAGGAAGAATAGGAAAGAAAGGAAAACATAATGCTGAAAGAAACTAGGCTAATTGTTTTGTAAATCTCTGAGTGGATAAAGCCTGTCTGACTGAGCCTTTCAGAAGCCATAAAAGAAAAGTGATAAATTTGACTGCACAGAAATAACTTCTGCACAGTAAAACACATGATAGGTAAAGATGAAAGACAAATCACAAACTGAGAAAATGTGTTCAACTCATACCACAAATACATTAAGATCTCCCAGAACTCAATGAAACAAAACCTCAATAACCCAATTTTAAAACAGGCAAAGATAAACGGAGTTCATAGAAAAGAAACTAAAATAGATTTGAAATAGATAAAAAGGAACTCAGGGCTACTTATAATTTGGAAACACATCTATTCCTCAGTTAATAGACTGTCAGAAATCTAAAGTTTAACAATCACTATTAATAAGGCTACCTGAAAAAGGGACTCCCATACACAGTTGGTGAGAAAGAAATCCAGCAATAATGACCGACATCATATGTGCATACATCCTTTGATTCAGCAGTCATTTCTAAGAATTTATTCTACAGATAAACATCTACACAAAGTTCTTCACTGAAGAAAAGATAACCATTACAAAAGAATAGAAACGTAGCAGATGTCCATCAACCAAAAACAAAATCCAAACTCATGGCTATGAGCCTATTCCGACTCATAGCAACTCTATAGAACAGAGCAAGACTTCCCATAGGGTTTTCAAGGCTGTCAATCTTTATGGAAGCAGACTGGAAAAATACATTACAGTATAACCAAACAATAGAATATTATGTATTTGGTGGTGGGGGAGGAACAAGGAATATTCTGTGCCCCAATTCAGAAAATCTCTAAGATCTTTTGTTTTGTGAACAAGTAAGACATAGAACAATGAGTATAGAAGGTTATCTTTTTTGGGAAGGGAAAAGGAAGGGCACAGAAAAAGAATGTCTATTTTTATTTGCTTGAATCCGCATATAGAAACTCTAGGAAGGCATACAAAGAACTAGAAACCACAGATTCAAAGGCTGACAAATTGGTTTATGTGGTTACCTGTGGAGAGACTTTCTACTTTTTGCATATTATTTTTGTGCCTAGTGAATGTACTATCTCTTTATGATTAACTCCATCATTGGCCTCAGTTCTTTATACTCCTCCCTGCACCCACACCTATCCATGGCCTCAATGTGGACAGAATATACTTTCTCATCCCTTGACTTGGCTTGACCATATCACTTGGTTTGATCAATGATATATTAAAAAGAAAATAATGGTAAGTTAGTGGCTTGCCAGAAATCAGAACATACTATAAAGCCACAAATTACATATAACATGCAAAGAATGGGAATTCCAGAATACTTAACTATACTCATACAGAACCTGAATGTGGATCAAGAGGCAACTGTTCAACTAGAATAAGGACATAGTTGTTGAAAATTGAAAAAAGTACACAAGCAGGGTTGTATTCCTTCACCTTACTTATTCAACCTATATTCTGAACAAATAATCTGAGAAACTGGACTATATGAAGAATGTAGCATCAGAATTGGAGGAAGACTCATTAACAACCTAAAATATGCAGAGGACACAACCTTACTTGCTAAAAGCAAAGAGGACTTAAAGCACTTACTGATGAAGATCAAAGACTACAGTCTTCAGTAAGGATAAAAAAAGAAACAAAGAAAACAAAACTCCTCACAACTGGACAAATAAGCAACAATATCATGATACATGGAGGAAAGATTGAAATTGTCAAGGATTTCATTTTTACTTGGATCTACAGTCAACCCACAGAAGAGCAGTCAAGCAATCAAACAAGGGTATATGGATGGCTAGATGAGTGGACAGGCTAAACGGTTAGGTATGTCTATGAAATGGGGAGTGTATCCAAGAACATATATAGGGTTGGCAGACAATGGTTCTGCAAGTTTATGTAAATGATCAGAATTCCCAGGCGTATAGTAGAGCTGACAAGGGGCAAGGTTGTAGTCACTGCTTGGTCATAGCCAGCTACCCAGAGGGACCAAGTAGTTGAACCTGCGGGCTTGGGACCATAGTCACAGGGGACATTAAGCTCAATTGGCATAACATACTATA
>NW_006922210.1:261053-261634 GCF_000298275.1 Orycteropus afer afer
AAAAAAAAAAAAAAGAAAAGAAAAGAAAAATGATACATAAACAAATACCATAAAAGATTATCCTGGGGAAAAATATTTTCAATTCAGGAAAGACAAAAAGTTAATAGCAAAGATATATAAAGTACTCTTACAAACTGACAAGAGAGGAGATTATGCTCCTGGTAATGGTGAAGTAGCTTCTATCAAACTAAATCTCCCACATTTAATAATAACATGGGTGGTACAAACAGTTAAGTGCACAACTACTAGATGAAAGGTTAGCAGAGTTCAAATCCACCCAGAAGGGCCTCAAAAGACAGGCCAGGTATTCTGCTTCTGAAAGGTCACAGCCTTAAGAATGTTATGGTGTAGTTCTACTCTGCACACATGGGGTCACCATGAGTTGAAATCAACTTGACAGCAACGAAAGAACAAACTCTGGATAAAATGTAAAAAACAATGATCCATACAATCAAATGCCTTTGCATAGTCAATAAAATACAAGTAAAACATCTTTCTGGTATTCTTTGCCTTGAGCCAAGATCCATCTGACAGCAGCTATGATATCCCTTGTTCCACGTCCTCTTCTGAATCCAGCTTGC
>NW_006922210.1:261734-263428 GCF_000298275.1 Orycteropus afer afer
TGGTATTCTTTGCCTTGAGCCAAGATCCATCTGACAGCAGCTATGATATCCCTTGTTCCACGTCCTCTTCTGAATCCAGCTTGCACCTCTGGAAGCTCTGTCAATATACTGCTGCAACTGTTTTTGAATTATCTTCAATAAGACCTTACTTGTGTGCAATATTAATGATATTGTTCTATAATTTCCACAATCTGTGGGATCACCTTTCTTTGGAATGGGTACAAATATGGATCTCTTCCCATCAGTTGGACAGGTAGCTGTCTTCCAAATCTCTTGGCATAACCAAGGGAGTACCTCCAGTGGGGCATCCATTTGTTGAAATATCTCAATGGGTATTCCATTAATTCCTGGAGCCTTGTTCTTCACCAATTCCTTCATTGCAGCTTCAACTTCCTCCTTCAATACCATTGGTTTTAGATCATATGCCACCTCCTGAAATGGATGAAGATCTACCAGTTCATTTTGGTACAGTAACTCTGTGTATTCCTTCCACCTTCTTTTGATGTTTCCTGCATCATTCAATATTTTGCCCATAGAATCTTTCAATATTGCAACTTGAGGCTTAAATTTTTTCCACAATTCTTTCAGCATGAGAAATGCTGAGCATGTTCTTCCCTTTTGGTTTTCTAACTCCAGGTGTTTGCACATTTCATTACAGTAATTGGCTTTGTCTGCCTGAGCTGCTCTTTGAAATCTTCTGTTCAGCTCTTTGATCTTGTCATTTCTTTCATTTGCTTTAGCTACTCTCTGCTCACAGGCAAGTTTCAGACTCTCTTCTGTCATCTATTTTGTTCTTCTCTTCTTTTCTTGTCTTTTTAGTGACCTCTTGCTTTCTTCATGGATGATGTTCTTGATGTCTTCCCACAATTCTTCTGGCTTTCAGTCATTGGTATTCAATTCATCAAATGTATTCTTTGGATAGTCTTTAAATTCAGGAGGGATATATTCAAGATCATATTTCGGCTCTCGTGGACTTGTTTTAATTGTTTTCAAGTTGACCTTGTATATAAGCAGTTGATGGTCTGTTCCACAATCAGCTCCTGGCCTGGTTTTGGCTGAAGATATTGAGCATTTCCATTGCTCTTGCCACAGATGATTCCTGTGTGTTCTATCTGGTGAAGTCCACATGTACAGCTGGCGTTTGTGTTGTTGAAAAAGGTATTTGTAATGAATAAATCCTTGGTTTTGCAAAATTCTACAATGATATTTCCAGCGTTATTTCTGTCACCAAGGCCAAATTTTCCGACTACTGGTGATTCTTCTTTGTTTCCAACTCTTGCATTCCAGTCACCAGTGATAATTATTAACACATCCTGATTGCATATTCAGTCAACTTCAGACTGCAGAAGGTGATAAAAATCTTCAGTTTCCTGATCTTTGGCTTTGGTGGTTGGTACATAAATTTGAATAATAGTCATATTAATGGGTCTTCTTTGTAAGCGTATGGATATCACTGGCAGTATTGTACTTCAGGACAGATCTCGAAACATCCTTTGTGATGATGAATGCCAAGCCATTCCTCTTCAAACTGTTATTCCTGGTATAGTAGACCATATGGTTGCCTGATTCAAAATGGCCAAAATCAGTCCATTTCAGTGCACTAATGCCTAGGATATCAATCTTTATGCATTCCATTTCATTTTTGACAACTTCCAATTTTCCTAGATTCATACTTCATACATTCCATGTTCCAA
>NW_006922210.1:263528-270887 GCF_000298275.1 Orycteropus afer afer
GTTTGCAGCTGTTTCTCCTCAATTTGAGTGGTGCCATGTCAGCAAATGGAGGTCTCGAAAGCTTTACCTTATCCATATGAGCAAGGCTGGTTTTGCTCTGATGATGCAGCTCTTTCCCAGTCCTATTTTGAGAGCCTTCTAACCTAAGTGACTCATCCTCCTCCTCTGTATTAGACAATGTTTCCAGACTATTCATAAAGTTGCTCAGTAATATATCAGACAGTGTTTCTCTGCTATTCATAAGGTTTTCCCTGGCCAATTCTGTGAGAAGTGGATGGACTCTTCCTTCTTCCTAGTCTGTCTCTGTCTGCAAGCCAAGCTGATACCTGTGTACTATGAGCACCCCTCTGGGCTTGAAACACCAGTGGCACAAACCAACAGACAAGTTTGTCTCTCTTAGCTATTGGAAATCTCTCCAACTTCTCCTTACCTGGATTCCTGCGGCTGACCCCTCACATTGTCCCGGTCCCCCTAGCCTTTATACTCTCCTTTCTCCCGCTTTCCCACCTTGCTGCTTGTGGGACATGGCCAGAATTCCCTCTCCTCACCAGGATCCCTGAGGCTTAAGTGGGAATTCTAGAACTGGAAAATAACAGTATTAAAAATAAAACATTCTTTTGATGGGCTTAATAGATTAGAAAAGACAGAAAGGTCCGTATTTGAAGCTAGATCAATGATCCAACCTAAAGAACGGAGGGAAAAAATATTGGGGGGAGGGGGGAATGAAGAGAGCCTCTGGCATCTCTGGTACAATGAGCACAAGGACTGAAAAAACCAAACTCATTGCTGTCAAATTAATTACAGCTCATGGCAACTCCACATATCACAAAGCAGAATGTCTCTACAGGGTTTTCTTGGCCATAATCTTTACAGAAGCAGACCACTAGGCCAGTGTACCAGAAGGAAAGAAGGGAGAGAATGGGACAGAAAAAATACTTGAAGAAATAATGATCAAAGTTAAACCTGGTGAGAGAAAAATACACAGACTTAAAAAGCTCAGGAAACCTCTACCAAGATAAATACAAATACTACCACATCTAGCAAATCAAAACAAAGCTGTATTGTTGTTAGGTGCCACTGAGTCAGTTCTGCCTCACAGCAACCTCATATATAACAGAATGAAACACTGCCTGGTCCTGCGCCATCCTCACAATCATTACTGTTTGAGCCCACTGCCACAGCCACTATCTCAATCCATCTTGTTGAGGGTCTTCCTCTTTTTTTTGCAAATGTCCTTCTCCTGATAACATGTCCAAAGTACATGAGAATCAGTCTTGTCATTCTCACCTCTAAAGAGCATCTGGATGTACTTCTTCCAAGACAATTTGTTCATTCTTCTGGCAGTGCAAAAAGGGCATGGTGGAGCAGTTTGACCTCCTCCAACTTCACAAGAGAGAAAGAGGATTAAAATTAATATCAACAGCTCCAGGCTGATTTCTATGAGGTGGGGGTCAGACATGCTGCCACCTTCCAAACTCCTTATCAATTCTGACACCAATCTCCCCTCCCAACAGCATTCTATAATTCTCTACTGTGTTCAATAATTTGTTGCTATGGCCACACAGAACTCACAGATGATATTCATAATTATGGGGTTTATTAGGGAAATAACATGTTACAATCTAGGTTTAGGAAGGCTCAAGACACAACTTTTCAATCAGGACAGCCTCCCCTCAGCAATGTCCGCCAGCATGCCTCTCTTTGTCCCTGTCCTGTTGACCTGGTCTCTGTCCTCTTTGGACAAATGTTACAAAGCTCTCAGATGCTCAGGGAGGCACCCCACTCCATCAGCAAGCCTCCTGCCCAAAGGCACTCAGCTTTCTCACTCCATAGGCCAAGAAACCCACTGCTCTGTCCCATTCTTTACTTCCATGGTATATTGCCATCATTTCTCTGCTGCTTCTTTTCATCTCTCACCATCTCAGCAAAGTGTTACACCTCTCTTTCTCTCTCTCCTGAGTCAAAGAGATTCAGCACAGGGATCTTGTTTCAAAGGATGCACTCTACTCCTGGGTTTTTCTTGTTGGTAGGGCAATCCCTCTTTCCACTTCTGTAATGGCTCATTTTAACCCTAGTGGGATGGTAAAACTGACTAATCCTCATGTCAGGACTTCATACACTTTATTTGCACAGCCCCACCCACAACAAGGGTGCCATGTACCCTATATCCATTATTAGCAAATTATCCAATCCCCTAGGTGGGCCACAAACACCTCACATTATTATAATTCTACCCAGTTATCTGGTAGGAGTAACAAACACTACGGTCAGAAAGGCCGTATTAAGTAATACACTGCATTTAACATTTAATATTCTTTGTCAACACTATTAATTCAAAGGCACCAATCCTTCTTTGGTCTTCCTATTCACTGTCCATATGAGCAGTTGATGGTTCCACAATCAGTCCCTGGCCTTGTTTTGGTTGAAGATACTGAGATTCTCCATGACCTCTTGCCACAGATGTAGTCAATCTGATTCCTGTGTACTCCATCTGGCAAAAGTCCACTTTTATAGCCATTGTTTGTATTGTTGAAAAAAGGTATTTGTGGTGAATAAGCTGTTGG
Organism: Orycteropus afer afer; assembly: GCF_000298275.1. Lineage (NCBI taxonomy): Eukaryota > Metazoa > Chordata > Mammalia > Tubulidentata > Orycteropodidae > Orycteropus > Orycteropus afer. The sequence continues at coordinate 266,093 of NW_006922210.1, forward strand.
TCTTGCAAAATTCTAACATACGATCACCAGCGTTATTTCTATCACATAGGCTAAATTTTCCAACTACTGGTAATTCTTCTTTGTTTCCAACTTTTGCATTCCAATCACCAGTGATAATCAACTTATCTTAATTACATGTTTGGTCAATTTCAGACTGCAGAAGTTGGTAAAAATCTTCAATTTCCTTATCTTTGGCTTTGGTGGTTGGTGCATAAATTTGATTAATAGTAGTATTTACTGGTCTTCCTTATAGGTATACAGGTATTATCCTATCACTGACAGCACTGTACTTCAGGACAGATCTTGAAACATTCTTTGTGATGATGAATGCCACACAATTCTTTGTCATTCCCGGCACAGTAGATCATACGGTTATCTGATTCAAAATGGCCAAAACCGGTCTATTACAGCTCACTAAGGCCTAGGATATTGATCTTTATACTTTCCATTTCATTTCTGACAACTTCCAATTTTCCTAGATTCCTTTGTACATTCCATGTTCCGATTATTAATGGATGTTTGTAGCTGTTTTCCCTCAGTTTGAGTCATGCCATGTCAGCAAATGGAGGTCTCGAAAGCTTTACTTTACCCATATCATTGATGAGGCAGCTCTTTCCCAGTCGTATTTTGAGTGCCTTCTGACCTGAGGGGCTCATCGTATAGCACTGTGTTGGACAATGTTTTAGGGCTATTCATAAAGTAATCTATTGGACAGTGTTTTTCTGCTATTCATAAGGTTTTCCCTGGCCAATTCTTTGAGAAGTAGATAGCCTCTTCCTTCTTTTGAGTCTGTCTCAGTCTGGAAGCTCTGCTGAAACTTGTCCACCATGGGTAACCCTGCTGGCATTTGAAACGCTGGTGGTATAGCCTCCAGCCTCACTGCAACATGCAAGCCACCACAGTATGACAAACTGACAGACAAGTTTGTCTCCCTTAGCTGTTCCAAACCTCTCCGCCCGCAGACCTGGGGACTCTCCCTCCCCTTACCTGGATCCAGTCATTGCTGGCTGTTAATCCTAAGTAGAGTGAAAAGTTGACAATGTACAGAAGATTCTCCTTATTTGCAGTAATTACCTTATACAATGTTGCCTGGAACACTGAATTAGCAAGTACTAAACCATTCATTGCTTTTAGGGGAAATATGGGCTAGGTTCCTGTGAGCCTAGAGCCATAATCTTTCATCTAGCAATCAATATATAACTTTATGTGTGTTTCTGCTTAAAGACACATTATTAATATCTACTGTTGATTCATTAACTGGACCCTCAACTGGCAGTACTATAACTCGGGTCTGAATAAAAATTATAAAACACAAATATTTTCTCTGTAAAGCACACCACACAGTCTTCTTGGGTGGTAGGTAGATCATTTGTATATAGCTTTTCTTGCCATGGTCCTGTAACTCCCACCAAATGACTGGGTGAGACTATATCAATAAGGTGCTTGTGGCCAACCAAAGGGATTAAAAACCTTGCTAATAATGCAAATAAGGTGCACAGTATCCTTGTGGGGGTGGGACCATGCAAATAAGGTGTTGCTATTGTTGTTAGGTGCTATTAAGCCAGCTCAAACTCATAGTGACCCTATGTAGAACAGAATGAAACACTCCCCAGTCCTGCACCATCCTCACAGTATCTGCTACGTTTCACTGCATATTCACAGCAACTGTGTCAATCCATCTCGTTGAGAGTCTTCCCCTTTTTCACTGACAAAGCCTCGCTGGTTCTCGGTGTAAGGTACACTCTGGCTATACCTCTTCCAACACAGATTTGTTCATTCTTTTGGCAATCCATGGTATTTTCTGTATTCTTCACCAACACTACAATTCAAATACATCCATTCTTCAGGTATGTAACCTCTGTCAGGGGATTGGTCAATTTTGCCATCCCACTAGGCTTCAAAGAGAGCCAATCCTACAGTGAAGGGGGAAATATGACTAACACCAAGAAGAGACAGTACCACCAAGAAGAGACAGGAGTGGAAGATATCTTTTGGATCCATGGTTCACATGCTGAGAAAAGCCTAGACCCAGGAGACAGAGAAAGAGAGCTATAACACTTGAGACTGTGTTATATGGCAGCAAAGAAATGGCAACAACAGAGCCAAAAGACTGGTGCAAGATGGCACAGAGGGCTTCCTAGCCCACAGAGCAAGGTGGTTACAGTGGTGTGCCGACCTACAGAGAAAGTTGAGTACATTCAGGCAGGAGGGTTCCTAGTGGAGTAGGGTGACTCTGGGAGCTTATTGGCAGACTAAAGTGCTTTGTAACACCTGCTGGAGCCAGGCAGAGGCTAGGCCAAGGTGTTCATGGCCAGGAAGAGGTCTGCCTGTGGGCATGGCTGAGAAAAGGCTGTCCTGATCAAAGAACTATATCCTGAATGGTTCCTGATCCTTAATTGTAACCTGTTACTTTCCTAATAAACCCCTAATTGTGAGCATTATCCGTGAGTTCTGTGTGGCCATTGCAACAAATAATCTAACACAACAGAGAAGTAGAGAGTGCCATGGCAGGGATGATGGCTGGTGTCAGAATTGGTAAAAAGGTTGGAGAGTGGATGTGTATCTGACTTATGCTTCATAGGAATCAGCCTTGGGCTGATTCTGATAGTGATTCTCTCTCCTGCTCATGAAGTCAGAGGAAGTCAGATGCCTATGCCATACCATTTTTATAGGAACACTAGGCAGTACTTCAGCACTATGCTGGGGACCATTTAAAACAGAGAAATCAACAAACCACAACAAAAAAAGCACAAAAATGAGAAAAATATGACACTAAATAAACCACAAAAGGACACCTGTTTACAGTAGGAGAGCTAAAACAAGAGGCCATGACACCTTGCTTGACTACAGCTGGGAACGGGTTAATCAAGTGACTCCGTTTTTTCATCTCTTTGTGTTTGTTGTGAATGACCATGAAAGCACCATGTGTACTGATTTTACAAACTCATCTTAGCAAAAGGGGGATTCACAAGTATGGAATTCATAGAGAGTGATGACTGACTACATACTGTAATCCCTAAAGCAACCACATAAAAATAATGCAAAGAACTTTGGAGAAAATGAAAATATTCCATATCTTGATATTAATATGGGATACAAGAATGTATGCATTTGTTAAAACTCATTTGTTAAAACTCACTTAAAATCTGTATCAAATTTACATCTAAATAAAAATTTCACTGTATCAAATTTATATCTAAATAAAACAATACATATGTTGCTTTAAGAGTATGGTTCAGGTAATAATTCAATAAATATTAGCTATTATTATTATTCTGCCACAGCGCAAAACATCACTTTCAGAAATAATGTTCTGAGAGTTCCGGCAAGATGGCGGACTAGGCAGAAAGACTGCACAGACCCTCTCCAACAAAGAAAAGGGAAAAAAATTAACACAAACATAGAAGATAATCTTGGACCCCTGAACCTCTAAGGGAAGGATACAGAAGTGGACTAAACCCCAACTAGCAGAAGAATTTGTGTGAAAATACCAAAAAAGGAGACACACGGAGCTGCGGTCTGGCAGTGATCCTGAGTAATCCTGACAGCATAGATAGCTTGGAGATTCCTGAGTGGTGGTAGGACCTAAGAATTAACCTAAAAATCACCCTGCTAGCCAGGGACTGCACAAAGGACTGTGCACGGTGGCTGGGGAAAAAACAGAGAGGGTGAAGAAAAAGGTGGGCTGAACTGTGGACTTTTGCCAGTCCGGAGGATGCCGCCATTTTGAAGGTTTAAAAAGTGGCTTGACTATTGTGGATATTTAAAGAGACAGCGCTCTCACAGATATCTGGGGCTTAAGAACACTTCTGCTTTCCAGCAAGCCCAAGGACACTTGGGGCCTGCAAGACTGAAAAGGTACGACATTCTTCTTGATATTATATCCTACAACCGCTTGGTGAATGGAGGTATGGCCACCCCCCACTCCCACCTACCTTGTGGGCCTACAGGAACTCCATCACAGTCTGTGAGCTCAGATGGAGCCTGGGTGCCCTACCCTGTTCTCCACCGATTTTCTGTTATCTTTTTTCTCTTTTTTATTTTTATTTTTTCTTTTTCGGTTTCTTTTTCCGGTGATTAGTTTGCTTGTATTTGTCTGTTTTAAAACAACTAAAATTATTAATACTTTTGTCCTTCTTACTGCTATTCTTAACCTTCCCCTACCAGGTCCTAGATTTCAGCATTTTTTATTTTTCCCTGTGCCTGGTTGAAATTCCCCTCCACCCAAATTTAAGGATATTTTTTTATCTTTTTTTTTTCCCCTTTTTTTCTCATGACTAAGCCCATTCCTGTTTCTCTTTTTGCATTTTTCCTATTTTGTTCTTCATTTATTATTCTCCTTCTCTACTTTTTTTTTTTCTTAGTGCCCTATCCCCAGATATTGCAGGTTTCCTTGTTTTTTTTCATTTTTTCCCTTTTTTCTTTTTTTGGTTACTGTTCCTGTATGATTACATGGGGTGTTTTTCAACCATGGGCTTTTAGTTTTTTGATGGTTATTCAATTGTAATTTGTGTCTAACTGACTGGGCGAAACAACAGTCCTCATAAGACACAACTACACCTACACCTCCTGCGACTTCACTTACTGAGCGAGAGCCACTTCCTCTTCTCCACCAACGGGCCAATGATAAAAAACCACCAAAGAACTTCTAAATGGTGAGGAAGTTAAGAGAGACGCAAGATAGAATGGACTGTTGTAACAAGTTCTGTACCTCACACCACACACAAAAACGAACTCCAGATGGATCAAAGACTTAAATGTGAAACCTAAAACTATACAGTTCCTCAAGGAAAAT
>NW_006922210.1:272883-276780 GCF_000298275.1 Orycteropus afer afer
TAAATAAATAAGCAAGCAAGCAAGCAAGCAAAAAAAAAAAAATGTTCTTTCCCTCCTACCTTAGGGCCTTAGCACATGCTTCTCCTTCTGTCCAGAATGTAGTCCCCTAGATAATGCCTATTCATCCATCTGGCCTCAGCCTAAGTGGCATTTCCTCTGGGAAGCCTTGCCTGACATTCTCTCACCAAGAACTGAGCTTGTATGTTCTATTACATGCCCCCACACTTCTAGCGCTTATTGTTACAATTAATTTGCACTTATTTACCTATAGGAGCTCTGGTACGTAATGCCTAAGGCATTTCACTGCTAACCAGAAAGCTGGAGGTTCAAACTCACCAGCTACTCCTCAAAAGGAAGGTTGGGCAATCTACTTCCGTAGTGATACTGCATCGGAAACCCAAGGAGAGGTCACTATGATTCAGATCTGACTCAATGGCAGTGAGTGAGTGTGAGTGACAATTTACCTATTGGTTCATTTCCCATATATAAGCTTCATAAAGGCATTGGTTTATTTGCTCTTTGCTAAATTCTCCATCTCAGCACAGGAACTCAGCAGGGACAAAAACTGGAGACAACATGCTCCAAAACCACCCTGAAACTATGCCCCTGAGATAATCTTAAAACCAAAAATATCCCCTGAAGTCTTCTTAAAACCAATCAAAAGTTTAGCTTAACTAGTAAAATACATCTGCCTTGAGTATTATGCTCTTTTAAGATCTATCTTTATGGTATCAAACTGACAAGAGCAACTCGAAAGATTAGATAGAACCTTGTTGTTGTTGTTGTTGTGTGCCGTCAAGTCGGCCCCAACTCATAGCGACCCCTCCTTGGGTTTCCAAGGGAATATCACTACGGAAGTAGATTGCCCTGTCTTCCTTCCGAGGAGTGGCTGGTGGGTTTCAACCGCCAGCCTTCTGGTCAGCAGTCAAGTGCTTTAGACACTATGCTACCAGAGCTTCCAGATAGAACCTTAGGGAACAGTAAATTTATGTTAATGAGGAAGGAACAACTCAGAAAAGGAGGGTGAGAATGGTTACATAACTTGAAGAATGTAATAACATTACTGAACTGTATATGTAAAAGTGTTGAATTGTTATACATACATTCTCAACAAGAAACTATTAAAAAAAAAAATCTTAGAGAAGACTGGGGGAAAAAAAAGCTCCCAAACTGGTTTTCTCCTTCCTAACATACCTTTTTGCTCTCTCCAGGTCATCATTGGCTTGCTCCAGCTCTCTGATATATTTCTGCAATTGGTCTTTAATTGCTTTTGTCTGTGCAAGATCATCCTCCAAGGCTGAGATCTGTCGGTAACCTTCAGAATGCTGCATTTCAAACTTCTCCTGAAGAACCAAAACGATACCGAGTGAATGATTTCAGACTTCGAGGAGCTGTGTTTTTCTCCTCCCCATCATCACCTCACAAAAACACTCAAGGTTAATCCTGGAACTTTTACCCTCCTATTACAGTGGACACTGTCAGTTTTAGCCACTGAGCATCCACCGCTTCTGCCCACACATACCCACCAGCACCCCTTCTTTCGGGTATTTCTCTCTCCCTCATTGGTGAGTCGTTACAGGGCCACTCCTCTCATCATACGTGCTGACCTCAGACTTCTCTCCTGGACTCCTGTCACAGCCAAAGTTCAGGCCACAGAACCTGTTCTCCTTGGACTTGGAATCTCAAATGAGTAACAGGAAGATGGAAAGTACAGGCAGCCGTCATTCAAAGCAGTTATATCCTAACCAACTGCTCCACCTACGCATCCTGCATGATTCCTGCCTTTCAGCTCTCCAAATACCTTGTTTGTAGCCAGGCCCCTACAACCTCTGGGTGACTTAGGAAGCACCCAACAATCTTCATTAAAATAATTTTGCTTAAGGTGTCCAGAGTCTGTTTCTGTCACTTGCACAAAGAACCCAGCCAAAGAAAGCCATCTACACCTCTGCAAGTCTCATCTACAAGGGCAAAATGACCTACCTCACATGGTATCACTGAAGAACGAAGAGGAGAGACCTATCGTTGGATCCAGATGGCCACTTGCAAGCTTTTAAGAACCCAGTCGCTACTCACCAAAGTAGGATGTGGAACAATGTTTTCTGTAGTATGTTATGCCGACTAAGCTTGATGTCCTCTGCAACTATGGAACCAAGCCAACAGGTCCAACTACTTGCTCCCTCTGGATAGGTAGCTGTGGCCAAGAAATGACTACAACCTTGTCTCTTGTCAACTCTAGTATATACCTGGGAAGTCTTACAGAACATGCAAATACACTTGTAGAAATATTGTCTGCCAACCGTATACATGGTCTTGGGCACACTCCTCCCTGCATGTACATATTTAATAGTTCAGCCTGTCCACCCATCTATCCACCCGTATATCCACATTTGCCTTTACTGACAATGCAGTACTGCATGTGCAAAAGGGTTCATCTTTGTTGTCTATACCTCCCATGTACCTCTGCATGTCTTCCTCTTCCTCCATGCCACCGTGTTGATCACTCACATTTGGTATACTGCCCTTCTCTTCACCCAAATCAATACTTGTCTTTACCTATTTAACAGGGTTACCTTCCCTCCCCTCCCACTCCTGGTAATCAGTAAAGAAAATTTCCTTCCATATATGAACCTTTCCTTGACTTTTTACATAATGGACTAAGACAATATTTCTCCTTCAGTGATTGACTTATTTCACTCAGCACAATGTCCTCCAAGTTCATCCACGTTATGTGGTGTTTTGCAGATTCTACATTATTCTTTAGGGTTGCACAGTATTCCACTGTGTGTATGTACCATAGTTTGGTTATGCATTCTTCTGTTGATGGGCACCTAGGTTGTTTCCATCTTTTTTGTTACTGTAAATAGTGCTGCAATGAAGATGGGTGTGCATATATCTGTTCTTGTCCTGGCTCTAACTTCTTTAGGATATATACCTAGTAATGGAATTGCTGGGTCAAATGGTACTTCTACTTTTAACTTTTTGAGGAATTGCCATACTGCTTTCCACTGTGGTTGTATCATTTGAGTCAGTCCTACCAGCAGCATATGTGAGTCCCAATCTTTCAGCACCCTCGCCAGCATGTGTTAATTTCTGTCTTGTTGAACTGTGCTTCTAGTGTTGGGGCAAGATGGTATCTCACTGTTGTTCTGATTTGCATCTCTGTAATGGCTAATGATTGGGAGCATTTCTTCATATGTTTATTGGCCCCCTGAATATCCTCTTTGGTGAAGTGTCTTTTCATGTCTACTGCTCATTTTTTAATTGGATTATTTGTCTTTTTGTTGCTGAGGTGCTGGAGTTTTCAATAAATTTTAGAGACAAGTCCCTTGTCAGATATGTCATTGCCGAGTATTTTTTTCCCTATCTGTAGGTTCTCTTTTGACTCTTTCGGAGAGTCAAAACTTAAAGTTAGAAAAATTTAAAGTTAGAAAGTCCATTCACCTAGTTGGTCTGCTGTTGGTGAATTTTGGGTTATGCTTGATAGTCTATGTGTTAGATTGGAATCTCTAGAGAAACACAAAAACCAGCAAAGTGTATATATAGAGAGAGAGAGGGAGAAAAAAAAATTTATCTTAGGAAAATGGCTCACAAACATATAGAAGCTGGCAAGTCCTAAGTCCCTGGAGGAAATGTCGGGCTAGAGGCAGCCTTAGCTTCCGCAAGTGCAGGGGGCCGAGAAATTCAAGGCTTGCAGGTAGTACACTGGTTGTTGACTCCAACGAAAGACGAATCCAAGATCTCCAGGCTGAGCGGTGGGCTGCTCACTCATGGAAGGTTGTAGTCAGCATGATGGAAGTGGTCCAATGTAATCAACCTGCCACCACATTGCTGGCTAATCACCCTGAGGAATGGTTCCATATCACGGACTCAGGGTTGGTCTGTGCTGTTGGCAGATTG
>NW_006922210.1:281450-283073 GCF_000298275.1 Orycteropus afer afer
GCTAAATCTCTCAATTAGTTCCAGTAGATTTTTGACTGAGTCTCTTGGGTTTTCTAGGTATAGGATCATATCATCAGCAAATAGGGATTGTTTGACTTTTTCCTTACAAATTTGCTTGCCATTTGCTTGATGTATCTTTTGCCAACCTTTGATTTGTAGTGTATTTTTGTCTTTGTCTCTAAGATGTGTCTCTTATACACAGTATATGGATGGGTTATGTTTTCTTATCCAGTCTGCATGCAACTCTCCATCTCCTGAGTGGTGCATTTAATCCATTGACATTCAGTGTAATTGTTGACAAGTACGAACTGGTTGCTATCACTTTGTTATGTGCTTTTTCATGGTGTCCCTGGTTTCTTTGTTCCATATAATTTTCTGTGCTGAGCTCATTATGTTTATGAATCATGTTATCATTTCCTTTGTTGCTATTGTTCTAGTATTTGCTATATATTTGTGCTTGTCCTCTTTTTTATTGTGATGTGAACATTTATCTCATTTCTTTGAGGTTACCCTGTGATTTATAATTGTCTCCCCAAGTTTAGAACATTCCATTTTATCTTGCAACTCTTTTGACTTCCTCACCCTTTAGAAGTCTGCAACTACACTATTTTTCCCCTCTTTTGAGTTTGTAGTTGTTCTCATTTGCTAATTGATGTCTTTGGTTCTCTGTTTAAAATCTTGTAAGCTTATTTTACTTTGGATACATCTATAACTGTTTTGGTTTCTGGGTTATGTCATCTTGTATATTAATGGTCAGTAGTTGCTTACTATTATTGGTTCTCTGTTCAAAGGACTCCTTTTAGTACCTCTTGTAAGGTTGGTCTCGTTTTAACAAATTCCCTTCATTTCTGCTTATCTGGAAATCTCCTAATTTCACCATCATACTTGAGGGACAATTTTGCCAAGTATATAATTTTTGGTTGGAAATTTTTCTCTTTCAGGGTTTTATATATACCATGCCATTGTCTTCTTGCTTGCATGGTTTCTGCTGAGAAATCAGAGCTTATTCTTAGGTTATTATCAGAGTTTATTCTTATACAAAGGTTGTCCTTTTTAAGTAACTTTTCATTTTTCCCATGCTGCTTTCAGGGTTCTTTGTCTTTGGTTTTGATGAGTTTGATGATGATATGTCTTGGTGATTTTCTTTTGGGGTCTATCCCATTTGGGGTTCGTTGGACTTCCTGACTGGATATATTCCTATCTTCCGTATCAGGGAAGTTCTCTTCCAACACATCTTAGACAATTTTCTCAGTGGATTTATATTTTTCTCTTGCTGATCTGGAATTCCAGTTACATGTAGGTTATTCCTTCTGATGGTATCTCACATGAACCTTAGGCTTTCATTTTGTTTTGATCCTTTTTCTGATTGATCCCTTTGCAAAGAAGTATTCAGGTGTTTGTCTTCAATCTTAATAATTCTGTCTTCCATTGATTTGATTCTACTCCTTTGCCCTTTCAATGTGTTACCTATTTCTGACAATTTAGTATTAATCTTCTGGAATTCTATCTATAGGTTTTATATCATTTCTAAGTTTTCATTTATTTTGTAATTTTGTTCTTGTATTTTCTTCTGGAATTGTTCTAGGGTTTTGTCTGTGCTTTCCTTGATTTGTCTCTCAATCC
>NW_006922210.1:283605-292776 GCF_000298275.1 Orycteropus afer afer
GCTAAGGCACTTGACTGCTAACCAGAAGGCTGGCGGTTCAAACCCACCAGCCACTCCTCCGAAGGAAGATGGGGCAATCTACTTCCGTAGTGATAGTGTCTCAGAAACCCAAGGAGGGGTCACTATGAGTCAGGACTGACTCGACTGCACATAACAACAGCAACAGGAGAATAATGAGAAAAAAAATGTGAAAAATGGAAAAAGAAAAACAAGGAATGGGATTAACCAAAAGAAAGGAAACAATGGGAACCCAGAACAGGGAAGAAAGAAAATGCTGAAAACTAGAACCTGGGAAGGGAAGAATAAAAAAAAAATAATAAAAAGCACAATAATAATAATTTTAAAACAGACACAAACAAACAAACTAAAAAAAAAAAAAAAAATCTGGGCAGGGCAAGGCACCCAGGCTCTGTCTGAGCACACAGACTGGGATAGAATTCCTCCCGGCACAGAAGGTTGGAAGTGAGGGATGGCTGCACCTCTGTTCAGCAAGAAGGTGGGGGGGTATAAGAGTAACAAGGGGAATATCTCAGCTTTCTAGTTGTTGGCATGGTTTTGATCACCTCTCACCCTTGATTTGCAGGCATCTCCAAATAAAACAGGGTACAGCATTCTAGACCATTAACCTAATGTTCTTGTGCTTCCCGGTAAGTGGAGCCTATTCTTAAGTCCCTGGAACCTGGAAGAACGTTGTCACTTTAAATATCCAAAATGGTCGACACTTGTAAACATTCAAAATTCTTATGGCCTCCAGACAGGCTAAAGTCCACAGCTCAGCCTGCCTTCCTCTTTGCTGCTTCCCCTTTTGTTCACTATCCACTAGTGCAGTCCTCCATGCAGCCCCTCACTAGCAAGGCTGATTTTTTAGGTTAATTATTAGGTTCTAACACCATTTGGCAATATCTAAGCTGTCTATGCCATCAGGATTGCTGCCAGACTGCAGCTCCATGTCTCCTTTTTTAATGTTTTCATGCAAGTTCTTCTACTTGGAGTTTAGTCCACTTCTAAGCTTCCCTTCACTTCTGAGCTTCCCTTCAAAGCTCAGGGGTCCAGGACTATCTTCTGTATCTGTGCTAATTGCTTCCCCTTTTCTTTGTTGAAGAGGGTCTGTGCAGTCTGTCTGCCTATTCCGCCATCTTACTGGAACTCCCTGAGCTCGTACTCAGTTGTATGCTACAACTTCCCTAAGACTATTTCCATTCAGGCCACATAAACCCAAACCAAACCCACTGCCATAGAGTCAATTCAGACTCACAGCAATCCCTACTGGGTTTCCGAGGTGGTAAATCTTTATGGAAGTAGATTGTCCGGTCTTCTTTCTGCAGAGTGGTTAGTGGGTTTGAATCACCAGTGTCTGGTTAGCAGTCATATGTCTTAGGCATTGCATCACCAGAGCACCTATTCAGGCCACATAGGTGCTGAAAACACACACACACACACACTTTTCTCTCTCTTAATCCTGCTCCTGCTCTTCTTTCAAATTACTTTTCTTCATCAAACACCCTTCCTAGATTCTACAAATACAAAAGAATACATTCACTCCCCATAGGGAAAGTTGAAGGTTTAATTTTTAAGTTTTTTTTTTTTTTTTTAAAGGCAACCTCCTCTGGTTTATTAAATTGTGTAAACAAAGCAATTTCTAGAAAGTCTGGATGTGCTGGGTGATGTCATGGTGGGTAGGCCAGAGGCACAGAAAGAGCCACTGTAAAAGAAGAATGTCTAAGAATTGCCAATTACTGATAAAGTGAGCACAGGGTACGCACACCTCCAGGCTGCTTGATTCTGGCTGGTGTTCAGTTTCCTGGCTGTGAGTAGAATGTCTCCACCAGACAAACAGAGGCTGACCAGCCACACCTGCTACATAGCAAATTCCCAGGTGTGGTTTTGATCACCTCACACCCTTGATTTGGGGACATCTCCAAATAAAACAGGGTATATAGCATCCTAGACCATTAACCTAAATTTAAATGCAGGTTCCAAGAGGATGCAGTTAACAGGCTTCTCAGTCTGTACATAGACTCAAATGCTCCCCTTTCAACTTGTGGACATGAAAAGCTGTTGCTGAAATGTGCTTTCATTTGGGGCTAATTATAATAAACTGTCAGCTGATGGAACCATCAATAGACTCTCTGTTTGATCCCTTACAAGCTTTCTTATTCATCTGGTGATGAATAAGCCAGTTGTCATGAAGTGTATCTCAGTTGGATACATTTCTCTTAGGTGACTGACAAATATGTACTGGCGGCAGAGTATTCTTTATTCCAAAATATTTTCTTCCCCCTGCTCTTTCCTCTGGGCTGCACTCATCTGCCATGTGGTTGTAATGAAGAGAGGTCTTCTGCACGCTCTAGGGTTTAGGCCTAAAGTAGTTACTTACTTAGTAATTGCTTGATATTTAATTCAGCATCCACTAAGAGTGTCCTACCCTCTCTAAGCTGTCATTCATACCACAACCTCCCTTTCACACAGCTTTCTATCACTGAGAACCCTCAATTCCTCATGGCCCATGGCAGAGTCAAATTCTAGTGCCTCCGGGGATCAGGTTGTTAACAAAACGAGTGAAGTGGGCCAGGTGTTGGGATAAGAACAGCAGCAGCCACAGTGTGAGGAAGGTGGGGGAAGGAGAGGACAATGGGGACTGTGGCAAACCAAGAGTACACTTGCTCTGTCTAAACAATCACTACCCAACATTTTGTTGCTGTGGAAGAATGCAGTCTGGTGTGGCCAGGTCTTCTAATTCTCAAGGGAAATTAGAAATGCAGATTTCTATGGGAAACCTCATAATATTAAATGTTGGTATTAAAATAAAACAAAATTAAAGATGTAAATTTCACTATCAAAAGAAAAAACTAAACACTGAGCTCTAGTTAATGATAGGCAGGCTGAAGAATGAATTAGGGGGAATTATACAGATGTCTCCACAGCAACTAACAATAACAACAACATACAGATGTCTGCAATTATCTTGAAATGTATTAAGGAAAAAAAATTAATGGATAGACAGATACATAATAAAAATCAAGTATGATATATGTTAATGGAGAAGTTGAGAGGGTGGATATATAGGCATTCACTGTAAAATTCTTTCAACTTTGCTGGATATTTGAAGACTCAAAATAAAATGCTGGAAAAAAAATCCACTAAATCCACAAATAAAAGTCTATAGGCTAAAATGACCTATGGATGGCCAGTTTGTGAAGGCTGATCTCCAACATCAAGTCTCAAAGCCATTGTTTGTCTCTCCCAAGTTTTTCTTTACCCATCCCCACTTTCCAATCATCAAGTCTGCTGCTCCCACATCTTACCATACAGTAGTGAAGTGGACCTTCCCGAGGTCCACTTAGCACTCAGTCCTGTCCATGTTATGAAGCTGGTCCAGATTAACTCTTCATTAACCCCATGCACCAAACTGCTGCTCCCCTCATACACACCACCCCTCCGTTTCACACACCAGCTCAAGTCCTTCTCATTTCCTCCGTGAAGCCTTTTCTAAACCATGCAGATCTCTCTCTGATGGACCCATGGTCAGGACTATGTAGTTTAGCTCCATTTCCTGTTAGGTGGTCTTAGGTCTGTCTTCTTGTGGCTCCTTTAACATGTGTATCACACGTACAGCCAGATACACACTGTAGGGTCTTGGCTTTTTCCCCCAGCTGCACATCAAAAGTCAAATGGGAGCTTTATTTAAAATAAATAAAGATAGATAGACTATGCCAGGACCCCATCTAGACTTACTGAGAATCAGAATGGGAGAGGGAAGACTCAGGCACGTCTAATGTTCATGAAGCCAGCCAGGTGCTCCTGGCTGGAGCAAGGCTGAAAGCCATGTTCTCTAGGGTGTAGTGCCGCTTAGTGATCAGCTGCTAAACCCTACAGAATGTACAAAAGGTACAGTCTTTATCTTTTAGAGCAGTGGGTCTCCAGACACTTGACAATGTCTGGAAACATTTTTGATTGCTACAACCAGGAAAGGGGGTGCTACTGGTGACTAATGGGCAGAGGCCACTGACACTGCTCAACATCTTATAATGCACAAGACAGCCCTCTACAACTAAGAATGCTCTAACCACAAATGTGAATAAAGCCAAGGTTAAAAAACCTGCTCTAGACCAAACTGTCCAATAGAATTTTTTGCAATAATGGAAATATTCTACAGCCCCTCTGCCCAATAATGATACCCACTGGCTACATGTGGCTGCTGAGTACCTAAAATGTGGCTCATATGACTGAGGAACTAAACTTTTCATTTATTTAATTTAGTTTAAAAAGCCACACATGGCTAGAGGCACCCATACAGGACCAAATAACTCTGGACCTTACAATGATCAACAATTCTAGCAACATCCCATTCTCTGAAAATGCCTGCCTTCCACTTGCTTTGGGGAATTGTTATAATCAAGAAAGACTGCAGGCGAGGCTTGCTGGCAGAGTGGGGTGTCTCCAGGCACTTGGTGTAGCCAAGCTTGCCAACCCATGGAGCTAGAGCTGTGCCCCTTCAGGCCAAGGCTTGCTGGCAGAGTGGGGTATATCTAAGCACTTAGCAGAGCTCAAAGAGCTTTGTAACACTTGCCTGAGCAAGACAGAGGACAAGGTGCCACAGGGCTGTCTGGTCAAGGGCCAGAAAGAGGCATGCCTGCTGGCACTTTTGAGAAGAAGCTGTCCTGACCAAAGAACTGTATTCTGAGTGGTTCCCGATCCTGAATCCTGTTACTTCTGTAATAAATCCCAAAGTCGTGAACATGGGGAGGGAAAAAAAAAAAAGGCTGCAGGGACACATGTACGACTTGCTTCTCATACCTCCTCCCATTTCAGACATAAAGAGATCAACTGCTACCTCCATTCACCAGCCTACAGGTAGGTGGGAGTGTGCCCAGACATAGCCCCTTCGTCTGCAGAGCTCATTTGTCCAACTACACACTGCACATCCACGTTGGAAGCCCCCCTCACCTTGATGGTTTCTAGCTCCATGCGGAGACGGTTATTTTCTGACAGGAGGTCCCGGTTCCTGGTTTCGATTTGTTGCAGCTGCGTCTCCAATTCAGCTTCATATTCTCGGCTTCCCTCTTGGAATTCTCGCAGCTCTTCTTGAGTATTCTCTGCCCTACAGCAAAATTCCAAAACATAAAATAATTATTGAGTGCTTAAGTGTACCAGACAATGTGCCTCTCATGTGGATCATCTCGTCATTGAACTACCTTCTGAGGCTGAAGCTATCATCATTCTCATTTCACAGATGAGAAGATGAGGTTCAGACAAGATGAGTGACTTGTCTGAAGATTACACAAGTAGTGGAAAGCAGAGTCGGAACCTCAACCCAGGTTTGCCTGACTCTGAAGCCATTTTTTAATCAAATCACATTCATTCATTCAATACTTTAGATACTGCATTTTCTGCAGATTTTTTATAAGTAAAAAACAAGTTGCCATCAAGAAAATTCTGACTTATGGCAACCTCACATATATAATATAGAACTGGCGGTTCAAACCCATCACCCACTCCTCAGAAAGAAGATTGGGCAATCTACTTCTTGGGCAGTGATGCTGCCTCGGAAACCCAAGGAACGGTTGTTATGAGTCGGATCTGGCTCGATGGCAGGGAGTTTGGTTTTTATTTTTTTGGTATGCTCTGTAGGGTGTTCGATGGCTTTATTTTCAAAAATATTAAATAAAAATATTTATTTTCAAAAGCAGATTTGCCAGGACATTTTTCTGAGGTGCCTCGGCGTAGAATTAAACCTCCAACCTTTCTGGTTAGCAGTGAAGTGCATTAACCATTTGCACTATCCAAAACCAAAAACCAAAACCAAACCCATTGCCATTGTGTTGACTTAACCCTGTAAGAGAGAATAAAACTGCCCCAAAAGGTTTCCAAGGCTATAAATCTTTATGGGAGCAGACTGCCATATCCTTCTCCCAAATAGCAGCTGGTAGGTACATATTGCCCACCTTTCCATTAACAGCTGAGCACTTAACCACTATGACATCATGGCTCTGCACCATCCCAGAACTCCTTATCAGTACAGGTATACCTCAGAGATTTCGCAGGGCTGGTTCCAGACTACTGCACTAAAGTGAATATCACAATAAAGCGAGTCACACAAAATTTTTGATTTCCCAGTGCGTATAAAAGTTATGTTTACACAATACTGTTAATTATTAATAATTACGTGTAACAGCATTATGAAAAAATTTGAAATACTGTGAGAATTCCCAAAATGTGACACAGAGACACAAAGTGAACACATGCTGTTGGAAAAATGGCACCAATAGTCTTGCTCAATGAAGGGCTGCCGCAAAGCTTTAATTTTTATAAAACGTCGTATCTGTGAAACACAATAAAGAGAAGTACAACAAAACAAGGCATGCCTGCAAATCTCCAGAAATCAGAAAAAATATAATTGTTCAATTATCACATCACTATAATCTGCTGCCCTACCCCAAGCCCTCATTTCTATTTTCTTTTTTTTTTTGATGAAAATTTACACAGTAGAAGATACACCCATTCAAAAATGTTTACATATACATTTCAACTGGTTACATTCTTCACACTGTGTCATCATTCTTGCTATATCTATCCATATTGTTTTATCAGTATTGTCTTAGATTTCCAAAAAACCAAACACCAAACTCACTGCCATTGAGTCGGACCCAACTCACAGCAACCCCTCCTTGGGTTTCCGAGACATTATCACTACAGAAGTATATTGCCCAACCATCTTTCTGAGGAGTGGCTGGTGGGTTTGAACTGCCAGCCTCTGGTTAGCAGTCAAATGTCTTAGGCACTATCTCCTAAACTTCTGGAAAACGTGATGAATGGTCCTGAAGTAGAGGGTCAGCAAAAAAGGGGAAGAACCCTCAATGAGATGGACTGACACAGTGGGTACCATGATTGGCTCAGGTACAGCAAATATTGTGAGGCAGGCGCAGGACCAGGCAGAGTTTCATTCTGCTGTATACAGGGTCACTATGAGTCAGAGCCAACTCAACGGCAACTAACAACAAACTTCTCATCCACCACTTGTCTGTCAGTCTGTTCTACTATAGTGGCTTGTGTGTTACTATGATACTGGAAGTGATGCAACTGGTATTTCAAACACCATTAGGGCCATTCATGGTGGACAGGTTTCAGTGGAGCTCCCAGACAAAGACAAACCAGGAAGAAGGATGCAAAGGTCCACTTTTGAAAAAACCGGTCACTGAAAACCTTATAACTAGCAGTGAAACATTGATACAGTGCTGGAAGAAGAGCCCCTCAGTTTGGAAGACACTCAAAATACAACTGGGGAAGAGCAGCCTCCTCAATGTAGAGTTAACCTTAATGGCATAAGTAGGGTAAAGCTTTTGGGACTTTCATTTGCGGATGTGACACAACTCAAAATGAGAAGAAACAACTGTAAATATCCACTAATAATCAGAACACAGAATGTATAAGCATTGTAAATCTAGGAAAATTGGAAGCTGTCAAAAATGAAATGGAATGCATAAAGATCGATATCCTAGGCATGAGTGAGCTGAAATGGACTGGTATTATTGGCCATTGTGAACTGGAGGATCATATGGTGCTCTATGCAGGGAATGATAGATTGAAGAGGAATGACATTGCATTCACTGTCAAAAAGAACATTTCAAGATCCATCCTGAAGTACGATGTTGTCAGTGATAGGATACTATCCATATACCTATAGGGAAGACCAGTTAGTACTTCTATTATTCAAATTTAAGCAGGAACCACTAAAGCCAAAGATGAAGAAACTGAAGATTTTTACTTCGGCAGTCTGAAATTCACCAAACATGCAATCAGGGTGCGTTGATAATTACTAGTGATTGGACAGCAAAAATTGGAAATAAAGAAGTAGCATCAGTAGTTGGAAAATAAGCCCTTGCTGAGAGGATGATACTAGTGATCACATGATAGAATTTTCCACAAGACCAACAACTTATTCATTGCAAAAACCTTTTTCCAACATGAATAGCAACTATACACATGGGCCACTCCAGATGGAATACACACGAATCACAGACTACATTTGTGGAAGGAGATGATAGAGTAGCTCATTATCATCAGTCAGAACAAGGCTAGGAGCTGCCTATGGAATCATAAGATAACTGTGATAAGTGGATCAGCAACTGAGTGGATCATACAAGTTTAAGGTGATGTTGAGGAAAATTAAAACAGATTCACCAGTACCAAAATACAATCTCAAGTGTATGCCACCTGAATTTAGAGACCATCTGAAGAACAGCTTTGACCCATTGAAAACCAGACGAATTATAGGATGACATCAAGGACATCATATATGAAGAAAACAAAAGGTTATCAAAAGGAAAGGAAAGACAGACAAGACCAAAATAGATTTCAGAAGAGTCTGAAACTTGTTCATAAAAGGAGAGTGGCTAAAGTGAATTGAAGAAATTATGAAGTAAGAGAGCTGAATAGAAGATTTCAAAGGGCAGCTCAAAAAGACAAAGTATTACGTAAATGTGCAAATGTAAATGTAAGTATGCAAAGACATAGAGTTAGAAAATCAAAAGAACACGCTCAGCATTTCTCAAGCTGAAAGAACTGAAGAAAAAACTCAAGCCTTAAGTTGCAATACTGAAGGATTCTAAAGGCAAAATAATGAACAATGAAGGAAGCATTAAAAAAAGATGGAAGGAATACACAAAAGTCACTGTACCAAAAAAATTAGGTGATGTTCAACTATTTTATGAATAACATATGATCAAGAACCAATGGTATTAAAGGAAGAAGTCTAAGATGCACTGAAGGAATTGGTTAAAAAAACTCAGGCTCCAGGAATTAATGGAATACCTACTAAGGTGTTTCAACAGATACAGTGCTTGAAGAGCTCACTTGTTTATGGCAAGCAATATGTAAGACAGTTACCTGGTCAATCAACTGGAAGAGATCCATATTTGTGCCCATTTCAAAGAAAGGTGATCCAAACGAATGAGGAAATTACTGAATAGTATTGCTAATATTACATACAAGAAAAATTTTGCTGAAAATAATTCAAAACAGTTGCAGCAGTAGAGAGTCATGGAACTGCCAGAATGTCAAGGTTTCAGAATAGGATGTGGAATGAGAGATACTATTGCTGATAGATGGATCTTGGCTGAAAGCAGAGAATACTAGAAAGATGTTTACTTGTGTCTATTGACTATGCAAAGG
>NW_006922210.1:296806-315039 GCF_000298275.1 Orycteropus afer afer
CTTTTGTTGTTGGCAATTTTTTTAAGACCTGTTCAACTTCTTCTTTTGTTATGGGTCTGTCCAAGTTTTCCACCTCAATCTGTGTTAGTTTCAGTAAGTAGTGTGTTACTAGAAATCTGTCCATTTCTTCTAGATTTTCAAATTTGTTGGCACACAGTTCATCATAGTATTCTGATATTATCCTTTTCATTTCAGTTGGTTCTGTTGTAATGTCACCCGTTTTGTTTCTTATTCGTATTATTTGTATTCTCTCCCTGATTTCCTTTGTTAAATTTGACAGTGGTTTGTCAATTTTGTTAATCTTTTCAAAAAGCCAACTTCTAGTCTTGATTTTTTCTATTGTTTTTCTATTTTCTGTTTCATTT
This sequence comes from Orycteropus afer afer, assembly GCF_000298275.1. Classification (NCBI taxonomy): domain Eukaryota; kingdom Metazoa; phylum Chordata; class Mammalia; order Tubulidentata; family Orycteropodidae; genus Orycteropus; species Orycteropus afer. The sequence goes on from NW_006922210.1 coordinate 297,172, forward strand.
ATTTCTGCTCAAATCTATATTATGTCCTTTCTTCTGGTGACTAGGTTTTCTTGCTGTTCTTTTTCTACTTGTTGGAGATGTTGGAGTAAGCTGTTGATTTTGGCTCTTTCTTCTTTTTTGCTGTGTACATTTATTGCTATATATTGGCCTCTGATCACTGCTTTTGATGTGTCCCAAAGATTTTGGTATGTTTTGCTTTCATTCTCATTTGATTCAAAGAATTGTTTATTTTCATTTTAGATTTCTTGTATTACACAGTCATTCTTCAGGAGGATGTTGTTCAGTTTCCATGTGTTTGCTCTTTTTCCATTGATCCGCCTATTGTTGATTTCTAATTTGATAGCATTGTGATCTGAGAAGATGCTTTGTGGTATTTCAATGTTTTAAAATTTATTAAGGTTTGCTTTATGGCTTAACATATGGTCTATCATGGAGAATGTTCCATGTGCACTAGAAAAGAATGTATATTGTGCTGTTGTTGGGAGAAGTGCTCTGTAGATGTTTACAAGGTCATGTTGGTGGATTGTATTGTCTAGTTCTTCTGCATCTTTGTGGAGTTTTTTTCCAGTTTTTCTATCTTTGATTGAAAGTAGTGTATTAAAGTCTCCCACTATGACTGTGGAGTCACCTATTTGTCTTTTCAATGCTGTTAATGTCTGATTTATGTATTTTGGGGCTCTTTCATTGTGCCCATAGATACATATTATGGTTGTATCTTCTTGTTCAATTGATCTTTTAATCATTATATAATGTCCTTCCTTGTCTCATATGGTGGTTTTTGTCTTAAAGTCAATTTGATCTGAAATTAATATTGTCACTCCTGTTTTTTGGTTGTCATTTGCCTGATATATCTTTTTCCAACCTTTGATTTGTAGTCTATTTTTGTCTTTGTCTCTAAGGTGTGTCTCTTGTAGATAGCATATTGATGGGTTATGTTTTCTTATCCACTATGCAATTCTCCATCTCTTGAGTGTTACATTTAATCCATTGATATTCAGTGTAATTATCAACAAGTATGAATTTGTTGCTGTCATTTTATTATGTGTTTTCTCATGGTAGTCTTGGTTTCTTTGTTCCATATAGTTTTCTGTGCTGAGCTAGTTTTATTTATGAATCGTGTTATCATTTCCTTTATTGCTGTTGTTTTAGTATTCTGTTTTATTGTGATGTGAAGGTTTATCATTTTTGTTTGAAGTTACCTTGTGATTTATCATTTTCTCCCAAGTTTAGAACAGTCCATTCTATCTTTGAACTCTCTTGACTTCCTCACCATTTAGAAGTTCTGTAACTACACTACTTTTTTCCCTCTTTTTGGTTTGTAGTTGTCCTCATTTGCCAGTTGATATTTCTAGTTCCCTGTTTACAATCTTGTAAGCTTATTGTAAGCTTATTTTGAGGAGCTCTGGTAGCATAGCGCCTAAGGCACTTGACTGCTAACCAGAAGGCTGGCGGTTCAAACCCACCAGCCACTCCTCGGAAGGAAGGTTGGGCAATCTTACTTCCGTAGTGATACTGCCTCGGAAACCCAAGGAGGGGTCGCTATGAGTTGGGGCCAACTCGACGGCAAATAACAACACAACAACAACAACAACAACAAGCTTATTTTACTTTGGATACTTCCATAGCTGTGTTGGTTTCTGGGTTATGTCAACACGTCTATTAATGGTCAGTTGTTGTTTGCTCCTTCCATCTTCTTTTGATGTTTCCTGCATCATTCAATATTTTGCCCACAGAATCTTTTAATATTGCAACTCAAGACTCGAATTTTTCTTATCTTTTTCAGCTTGAGTAATGTTGAGTATGTTCTTCCCTCTTGGTTTTATGATTGGCCTCTACATATTTACCTATTTTTGTCACTTCATGTAAGTGAGGTCATCAGTACACCTATATTCATTCCAGCATCATTCACAATAACAAAACAGTGGAAACAATCCAAATGTCCATCAACATATGAATGGATAAACATACCTAAATGTATTATTACAAAGCTATAAACATAAAACCAAGTCCAGATACATGCTACAACATGGATGATTCTCAATGACATTATGTTGAGTGAAATAAGTCAATTACAAAAAGACAAATACTATATGATGTCATGTATATGAAACAACAAGAATAGGTAAATATAAAGAAACCATTTCTAGTTTCTTGATCCTTAAAATCCAAGAGCCATTTCTGAGTCAGTCCATGATAATAACCTGTCTCCCTATTGGAGGGGACCTCTATCTTGACTTTGGAGAAAATCACCTCAGTTAATTTTATTTTACTAACTCTGTGTGCAGCCCTTAACAACAGATAACCACTCCTCATTTATCGACATGGTTACGTTCGTAAGAAAATTGGCATTATGTGTAAATGGAAGATGACCACTTCAGATCACAAAATGGAGGATGACTACATCATTACATCACTGCCAAACCACTGAGAATCAAGGTGATACATACCGTTAACCATCACAGACAGTATTATTCTCACCTCATACCTTGGCATTCATTACTGCCGGATGAATGTCATTAATGCGCAAAATAGTCAAATAGAATTTTTACTATTGTCCTAAATGTGAAATGTAATGATAATGAGATCAACAAGTGAGGAGTACGTATAGTTGAGTTTTGCTTACTTTTCAATTTAGATCAATGTAATCACACTCTATATATTCTTTTCCTATTTAGTTTCTTTCATTTGACACTATGTTTATGATATTCAGCCACATTATTGGGTTCATTTTGTTTTCTTGCTGTATAGAATTAAACTGTGTAAGTAAAAAACAATCTATTCATCTATTCCATTGATAAACCACCACAATTTACTTTTTTTTTTCCCCAAAAGAAAAATAACTTGATTATTTTTCCTAGGGAAAAAAAAAAATCCAAAATTAAAAAAATACTAAAGTCAAACTAAATATAAATAAATTAGAAGGACTGGAAGAAGTCCTCTATGTGGAGATTATGAGTTCATGAGAAATCAAAAGAAACAATGCTGAACACAACACGCACACAAATAGCCAGTACTCCCAGATATGAGTAGTTGTCATAGATTGAATTGTGTCCCACAAAAATTATGCATCAACTTGGGTGGGCCATGCCTCTCAGTTGTTTGGCAGTTATGTTCAACTGTAATTTGGCAGCTAAGTAACGATGTAATCATCTGTCATGATGCAATCTGATGTGATCAGCCAATCAGTAGTAAGGGGATGAGGGTGAAATGCAACACCTTTACTCAGGTTAGGAGCTCTAGTGGCAAAGTGCCTAAGGCATTTGACTGCTAACCAGAAGGCTAGCGGTTCAAACCCACCAGTCACTCAGAAGGAAGGCTGGGCAATCTAGTTCCGTAGTGATAATGACTTGGAAACCCAAGGAGTCAGATCTGACTCAACGGCAGCGAGTTTGATTTTTGGTTTTTTTTTATTCAGGTTACAGCCCTGATCTGATGTAAGGGGAGTTTCGCTGGCCTGTGGCCAGCATCACCTTTTGTCTACAAGAGATAAAAGGAGAGACAAATGAACAGAGGGACACCAGTATCATCAAGAAAGAAGAGTCAGGAACAGTGAGCATCCTTGCAGCCAGGGTCCTTGTGCTGACAACCTCTCACACTGAGGGGAAGACTGATGCCAAGACTCATGAAGATCTCCAAGGAACACAAGGCCAACAGATGTTGAAAGGAGACAAAGACCGTACCTAAGAGCCCACAGTGAGAGAAAGCTTTCCTCAAGAGCTAGAATCCTCAACTCAGACTTCTAACATCCTAAACTGTGAGAGAATACATTTCTGTTTGTTAAAGCCATCCACTTGTGATATGTGTTACAACAGCATTAAATAACTAAGACAGTACTGAAACACAACTACAGTTGTTCCACTTCAACCACATATGTTGCTAGGCACATAGAAAAGTTCTTTCCCATACATAAAGGACTGAACAGATATGGAATCTGAGAACTGACAAAATCCTACCAGAAAATAAGATGGAAGGTAGCACAGCATCATGGTTAGTAGCATAGGCTTTGGAGTTCAACTATCAGTTCTACCAGTTGGTAGTTTTGTAATCTTGGGGACAGTTTCCTCATCTATAAAAAGAGGTAAACATAGTTTCTTCATAGGAGGTTGTAACATTAACTGAGATAATGTCTGTTAAGCTCTGCACAGTCAACAACAACATCATTACAGGAAGAAAAGGTAGATCACCCGCCATGAACTGACCTCTGTTTATAGGTCATGGCCAGATCTTTCCAGTAGTTAGCTTCTTCTTCCTCAGAGCTGAAAGTAGTCTTTCCGGAATCCTCCATTGTGAAAGAGAGAAGAGATCTACTCTTCTTGCAGCATGGTATCTAGGAGAAGAGATTTTAAAATAATTACCCAAAAAACCTGTTGCTGTTAAGTTTATTCTGACTCTTAGCAACCCCACAGGCTAGGGTAGAACTGCCCCACAGGGTTTCCACGGCAGTTATCTTTATGGAAGCAGACTGTCACATCTTTCTCCCATGGAGCAGCTGGTGGGTTCAAATTGTCAACCTTTCAGTTAGCAGTTGAGTATTTAACCATTGCACTAAATACCTGTGGGGGGAAAAAAGCCAACTTTTATGTTAATTAAATGACAAAACATTGCCAAAAAGCTAAAGCCAAACCCAAACAAAATACAGACCACTCACCTGTTATAACCCATGGATTAATATCAAGGCTTATGTACATCACTCCACAAATACTTATTGAGCACCTACTATAGGACCCAGGGATCCAAATAAGATGTCTCCAAGGTCCTCCCTCCCCGCAAGGGAGCTCACAGTCTGTCTGTGGGGAAGAGATGAATAATAACGTAAATTATTATAAAACTAAATAGTGAGTGCAGCAATAGGAATATGCAACAGGCAACTAATATACTGTAAATTACATATATTTACAGCATATAATTTGATGAAGTTTAGCATATGTATATACCTGAGAAACCATGGCCACAGTGAAGATAAACATCTCCATCACTGCATGGGGCATTCAGGGAGTCCTGCACTCAAGCCTGTTTGAGTTCGTGGGTGGTACAAATAGTTAAGCAATGGGCTATTAACCAAAAGGCTGACAGTGCAAACTCACCTAGAGGTACCTGGAAAGGTCTGGTGAGGTACTTCCAAAAGGTTGCAGCCTTGAAAACCCTATGGACTACAGTTTTACTCTGCAACACATGGGATTGCCATGAATCAGAAAAGACTCAACAGCAACAGGCCTGCTTTTTGGGTTTTTGAACTCAACTTGAAAGTCAAGGAAGGCTTCTGGAGCTGTAGCCTAAAGAACATGAAGGCACTGACAGGTGAAAGGTAGGGAAAAAGGCTAAGCAGAGGGAGAAACCGAGAGCAGTCAGGCCTGTTGGGGGACCCGGAATTGCGTGGATTTAAAACTGAGGAAGGGATGGGATGGCAATCAAAGCAGCAAAGAAGATACGTGCGAAAGAGGTAAGGACCAGGAAGAATGAGCTCCTGGGAGCTTCCAAGGAACAAAAAGGGAACGTTCCACAGTATCAAGGATGCAACCAAGAAACTGGTAAAAATATCCATGACACTTGGGGAAATGTCAGTCACTAGTGATTTGAGGAGCCCTAGTGGTACAGTGGATTTGCTGCTAACTGAAAGGTCACCAGCTGGAGCCTAGCAACTGCTTCATGGGATTAAGAAATGGCAGTCTGATTCTGTGACAATTACAGCCTTGGAATCCCAATGGGGCAGTCCTACTCTGTCCTATAAGGTCCAGCAGAAATCATCACCAAAGCACTGAGTTTGGGTTTTGGTTTGGTAATTTGAGCAAGAATAGTTTCAATGGAGTGGGAGGAGATAAACTGGGTGGAGGAGTCACTAGGTGTTTAAGAAGAGGAAGCAGAATTTTGGAGAACTCAAATTTTGTAAAAGAAGGAGGCAAATTAGGCAGTAGCTGGAGGGTGGGGTGGTAAGGGCTTTAGACTACTGTAGTCTCTCAGAAGATGGAAGCAAATTTCTATGAACAGTTGGGTTAATAAGTTTGTAGACTCCCTGCAGATGGAGTTGGGTTTAACATTATTTTCTGAGGTTTTTTTTGAGGTCCTGAGCTTGTCAAAAGGTCATGAGAGACCCAAATAAGATTATCTCAGGGTCCTTTCCTCCCCTCAAAAGAGTTTGCAGTATGTGCGTATCCATGAGGACAAAAGAATGAACATAACCCATCGTTGGTTTTTTTCCCCCTCCTCTTAATTTTACCAATATATCCCAGAGTAAAAAAAAGTGAGCTGTTATGCATGGGTAGTTTACTACACAGTTTCAAATTTAATTATCACTAATTTCTTTTTTTTTTTTTTTTATTGTGCTCTAGGTGTAAATTTAGAGCAGAGTTTGTTTTATACTCAACATTTCATGTACATTTGGTTTTACTGCCCAATTACCATCCTCAACCCTAACCCACTCTCCTCCTCTTCCTTCGCAGTAATCCCACCCCCACCCCATGCCCCTCATAGTTATGCACTCCTGTGTGTCCTGCATTTCCTCCGTGTGAATGTTGCCCCTCTGGTGCCCTGTGGTCAAATGCTCTTGGGGATGCATCTCCATAGAGTATGTGGGTGCATCACCCTGGGTTGAGTGGTCTGCGTATATGTCTTGTTTACTATTGGGCTAAGAGCCAGCCTCTGGGAGTAAGTAAGCTTCATTCCAGGCCCAAAGTGTATCCCAGCGCCATAGTATTGGGGGTCCCACCAGACTCCATCTGACCAGTAATTCTGGTCATTATTGTGTTTTTTTATTTTGTTCCACATTTTTTACCTCCCACTCTACATTACCCATCATTTTGCAAGACTTAACCAACTGTTTTTAAGAAGTTCTATTTTTGGTTAAAAATACAAATCATTAGGTAAATGTGTTAGTGTCAACACAAACACAATCACCAACTTCTGGATCCCTGGTAGAGGGCTGTCATGAGTCAAAATCCACTCAAGGCAACTAACAACTTCCACCACCATCTATATCTAAGCACAGTACTCATTCATAATTCTACATTTATTAGTACTTGTATTCACATTTTCTCTCTTTTCTAATTTTTCTCTCTTCCCTAATTCTGAGAAAATGTGCTATTTTTCACTACCCACTCACCCATTCTGGGCAACAGTTTGTCTGAAAGTTTCATCAAAGCAGAGAAACTAGATGTAGTAGAAAGCTGTTGATTTGTTGACTCTTCCATTCTAGCATTCATTGTTCCATCTTCCTAAAATAGTATCCCAATAGTCCCTTGGGGCAGCCTATCCTGTTCTCATTCCCTGGGGTTCAAATGAACCTGTCACCATCATCTAGATCTGGGAGATGGCACATGCTAATTCATGCCTTTAGCATCAGGACTAGCTCAGAAATAGGCCTAACCTAGGATGAGCCAACAAGTGTCCAGGCCCACGCCTTCTATGATGCTATCAGGAAAGAAACACCTTCTGCGAGTGTTGGTGAGGAGGTAGGAAGTAAGCCTGGAGCCGCCAGTTGACATCTTGCTATCACAAGGGGAGAGCCTCCTTGAAAATGAAAACAAAACCTAGGAAAGCAAGACAAAGAGATGGAAAGACTGAGCCCTGACAATATCATAGGAACAACTGAATCCAGTCATACCTGATTTAAGATTATGAGAGCTAATCAATTCCCTTTGTTGGTTACACCAACTAGAGTTGGATTTCTTCTACAAGAAAATCCTAATTAATATATGCAGTGAATGATCTTTTTCGTCAAAGTAAAAAAGGAGAGTATCTTAGAATGTTAATAGCAGTAATGGACATGGTGAGGAACAGGGGTACATTTAGACCTAGTACTCCTTGCTCAAGTCATAAGCTCTAAAAAGCCCAGATCTCATCTGCTACATAGTCACCAGACCCATTTCTATAATGTCAGGAGCCCAGGGCCCACATAGCTGTTAATGAATACTGTGTCGCCATTAAGACATTGGTAAGCCTATTGAGAACAGCTTCAGCTACGTGGCATGGGAGAAGTCAGAGTACACAGGTTGAGGAATAGGGAACAATGCATTTTCCTGAGGTTTGAGAAAAGATGACAAACACAACTAAGGTACAGGTATCCCACACTTTTCAAAAGTTTGCTTTACACCACTTTGCTTTCATGAAAGACCTATATTAGTACCTGTTTTCATTAACCGAAAGAAATTCAAAGGATTTCTGCCTTTACAAAAAAAGGTGAAACGTGAACATACAGTACTGCATTGTCAGTCAGGGCAAACATGGGTATACAGGTGGCTGAACGATTAGGTATGTCTATGCAGGTGGGAGTGCGCCCAAGACTATGTACAGGGTTGGCAGACAACATTTCTACAAGTGTATTTGTATGTTCTGTAAGAATTTCCAGGTATATAGTAGAGCTGACAAGGGACAAGGTTATAGTCACTTCTTGGCCACAGCTAGCTGCCCAAAGGGAATGAGCAGCTCAACTGTCATAATATACTACACGAAATATTGTTGCACATCCTGCTTTGGTGAGTAGCTACTGGGCTCTTAAAAGCCTACAAGCAGCCATCTAGATAAAACGATGGGTCTCTCCTCATCCAGAGCAAAGAAAAACGAAGGAAACCAAAGATGCATGGAAACAATTAATCGATGTGACTGGTACACCACACAATCCTTAGCCTATACAACTATGACACTAGAAGAACTAGATGGTGCCTGGCTACCACTGTCAACCATTTGGAGGGGGATCTATGTAGGAGATCCTGGATAGAGTGGGAGAACAATGTGGAACAAAACTCAAAATCATTAAAAAAAAAAAAGACCAGGTTTGCTGGTCTGATAGAGCCTGGTGGAACCCTTCAGGTCTAGAATTGAACCCACTCCTGTGGCTTCCAGACAAACAAAAGACAGGCACATGAGGTGAACATTTACAGTAAGTAAATCTCTTTGGAGAGATCAATCATGGGAGAATAGAAGGGCTATGTATGCACAGGGAGACAGCTCAGGGGGCAGGAGTTCATGGGAGGGAAGAGTACAGGGAAGAGGTAACTATGTGGAGGAAGTGGGAAGAGAGCTGTTGCATTGTGGGAAATTGTAGTCAATGTCAAAGTGTATGTGAGCTAATATATGGAAAATGAATTTGCTCTGTAAACTTTCACCCAAATCATAATAAAAATTAAAATAAATAAATAAATAAAAGATGAAAAGTGAAACTAGCAGTCAGCATTTGTTTTGCAACAAACAATTAAAGAGGCGGTGTAACACCCCAAGCTGTGAGAGTGGTATTTCCAAGCTCATTCCTTGGGAAGTACTTTCAGCATCTCAGCATCAGGCTATCATAGCTTTGAACTATGTCTGTGAACACTATGTTAGTGTTATTTTAGGTTTTATGTGTTATTAGGTATGTATGATTTGGTGGGTTATATTTTGGATCTGGGAATGCTCAAATTTTTTTCCCATAGAAAGTAACAGTAATTGCTTCTTAGCTTTATGCCATTCCACCTTACGAAAGGTTTCATAAGAACGCTCTTTAGGAGAGAACAATGTGGAACAAAACTCAAAATCATTTGGGGGAAAAAAAGAGGGGGGGACGACCAGGTTTGCTGGTCTGATAGAGCCTGGTGGAACGCCTGAGACTATGGCCCCTAGCTGCCCTTCAAGGTCTGGAATTGACCCACTGTGGCTTCCAGCCAAACAAAAGGCATGCATATGAGTTGAACGTGTACCTGAAGTAGATACATTCCTTGGAGAGAACAATCATGGGAGAAAGAAGGGCTGTTTATGCACAGAAAGACAGTTCAGGGAGCAGGAGTGCATGGAGGCATGGACACAGGGAAGAGGTAACTATCGGGAGGAAGTGGGAGGGGAGCTGTTGCACTGGGGTAAATTGTAGCCAATGTCATGAGACAAGGGGTGTGTGAACTGCTATATGGAAAGTGAATTTCCTCTGTAAACTTTCACCCAAATCACACACACACACACACACACACACACACATAAATGCTCTTTCGGATAGTGGGGAAAACATCAAATCAGTCCCCTGCCTACTTCTCCAAAAATTTCATACCCTGTTTCCCCTCACTTACTCATGCTGTCGCCACAATGCCTTTATTCTTGCTCCCACTTCAGGGCCTTAGGACCTGCTATTCTCTCTGCCTGGAATGCTTTTCTTCCACAAGAAGTCTGCCCAGGTTTCTTGCCATTCAAATCTCAACTGAGATGTCCTCCTCAAAAGAATCTTATTTGAATATCCTACCTAATATCCCCTCCAGCCTTTCATTACCACATTAACCCTGCTTTGTTTTATTCAGAGAACTATTCTACAACTTCATGAGTTTTGTTTTTGCTTTCACTGGAATATCAGTTTCTCGGTATAGGGACCTTCTGTCTTGCCTTTTTAATCCCCAATGCCTAGAACTATACTTGGCATATACAAAGGACTCAATAAGTGCTTGTTGTTACTGTTAGCCACAACCAATGCATGATGATCACACACACAATGAAGAAAACACTGCCTGGTCCTGAGCCATCCTCATGATCAGCTATGGATCAGACTATTGAGAGCCACAGAGTTTTCACTGCTGGTTTTCAGAAGTAGATCGCCAAGCCTTTCTTCCTAGTTCATCTTAGCCGGGAAGCTCCAATGAAACCTGTTTGACATTATAGCAACATACAAGCCTCCACAGACAGACTGTTGGTGGCAGTGCATGAGATGCACTGTCAGGGAATTGAACCTAGATCTCCCATAGAAAAGGGTAGCATTCTACCAGTGAACCACCACTGCTCCCCAAATGCTTGTTGAGTAAATACAAATGGCAAGATAAAGATTGTTTACCAGCTGGAAAGGGACTAAGGTCAAGGAAAGGCAGAAAGGAAGGGCTTGAGGAAAGACAAAGATAAAAAGAGAAAGGACACCCTCTGAAGGTTAGTTTGTATCAGTAAATCCTTAAAATCAAAGAGAACTGACGGAGAAATGACTCCTAACTCTTCTCCCCCCAGGACCTGAGTGATATCTTGTTAATGAGAAAAGTGTCAAAGGAGGATACCATGTCAGGAGCTCCCTGCTCCCAGATTTACATGACAAACAGGGTTATCAGAGTTTCATACCCTCATCCTGACAAGAGGTGCCTGGCTACCATTACTAAGTATTGTGATCAAAGACTCCATAGAAGAATTCTGATCAAAAGCGGTGGTGGTGGTGGGGGGGGAATGTAGAATAGCATTTCAAATTGTCATGGCCTCTAGACTTTCTGGTGCCATAGAGGATGGATGAACCTCTGAAACTACTGCCTTGAGATAATCTTTAAAACCTAAACCAAAATTGTCCCCTGAAGTCATCTTAAAACCCAACAACAGTTTAGCTTAACCAGTAAAAATGTCTGCCTTGAGCAATATGCTCTTTTAAGAACTATTTATAAGGGATCAAAGGGACAACAGCAACTCAAAAGATCAGATAGCAATCTTAGGAGGCAGTGAGTTTATGTTAATAGGGGAGGAACAACTCAGAAAAGGAGAGTGAGAATGGTTGTACAGCTTGAAGACTGCAAATTAGTGTCACTAAATTTACATGTAGAAATTGGTATATATTTTGCTGTGTATATTATCAACAACAAAATAAAATTTAGGGGAAAAAAAACAACCCTCAACCCATACAATTATGACAAGTGAGCTTTAAAAACCTAAAACCAAACCCACTGCCGTCCACCACCCACCTTTAGATTAAGAGCCAAATGCTTTAACCATGCAGCACGAGAGCGCTTTAGCTTTAGAAAAACCATAAGCCAAACCCACTACTATCTAGGTGATTCCAACTCATAGTGACCCTATAGGACAGAGTAGAAATGTCCCATAGTTTCCAAACCTGTAAATCTTTACAAAACTAAACCGCCTCATCTTTCTCCTGCGGGATGGCTGGTAAGTTTGAACTATTGACCTTTTGGTTAGCAGCCCAATGCTTTAACTACAGCACCACCAGAGATCCTTAACTTTAAGCAATGCTCTTAAAACATTGTTATTTTGGACAGTGAGGTTTAAAACTCAATCTTCAGGAAAGAAATGAATCTGAAACAAAAGCATAATTGGGGTGGGGTGAGGGGTTCAGACCACACCATGTGACACTGTCAGAGGGGGTAATACCAAAATGACTGTCCATAAAATTTTTGTGCAGTGTTTCAGCAGAAATTTATTATTTTTTTATAAAAATATCCTTGTAGTTAGTTATAACAAAAAAAATTTTTTAAGCTCAGCTTATACGTATCAATATACTAAAACTTTATGTTAATATACTTTTTGAACTTTCTAACACATTCCAATTGGAGGTGTCATTATTACCCAATTACATGACTCTTCAAATCATGTGGTTTCATCTGGACACACTACAAGCATGTGCTGTTGTTTTTGTGCTATCGATATTTTCATGTTTGTTGTTATGTGCCATCGAGTCGGACTCGACTCATAGAGACCCCTCCTTGGGTTTCTGAGGCAGTGTCACTAAGGAAATAGATTGTTCAACCTTCCTTCCAAGGAGTGGTTGGTGGGTTTGAACCACCAGTCTTCTGGTTAGCAGTCAAGTGCCTCAATCAAGTACATTAGGCACTACACTACCAGAGCTCCTTGATATTTTCATAGTTGCCTATTTTGTCAAATTTTCTGGTATTTTAGCTACCATGTTGTGGTAATTAGTATTTGTGAATCTGTATCAATAATTTGCGAGAATGAAGTAGTAATTAAAGTAAAAGCAGAAAAATTTAAAAAGGTGTCTGCTCAATTGCTAATAATGTAACTAATGCTGTAATTCAATGTTGAAAGATTTTACAAAATAATTTTGTAGTTACTATTCATATAATCTAAGAAATAGTACACTTAAGCAATTTACAACTATCATTTATTGTGTTATTCTATAATTAAAATGGATAATAAATATTATTAAGGATTCTGTATGGTTTTTTATGGGACAAGGCCAGGGGGTGGTTGTGACACTGTGAGTTATCATACTGGGTGACACCAACCTGAGTGACGTCACTGATCTGTTTTTCAGAAGTTTTTCCATTTGGAAGAGTCTCTAATTACAACTAGACGGATAGAAAGGATCTGGTTCTGGACTTCAGGGACTGGGAAAAAACTAAGAAGAGATCTAGACCTATGTCACAGCCTGTATAATCCTTCACTCTTTCAACCAAGGGACAAAAAGCACAGGCATTAACATTTAAACCAAAACTTCTTACATTTTAAAAGCCATCCTTAGGGAAGAAAAAAAATATGCTAACGGCATGAGCTGTTAAGAAACAGCAATCTCAAAAATTTAAGATTTTTCCTTTGCACTTGGAAAACGTCTCGAAAGTTCTAGCATGCACAACTGTTTCCGGAAGCATATTAAGGGACTTGAAAACAGTCCCTTCTTCCAGCTTTACTTACTGAATTTCACTATCATCTTCTATTTGCTGTGTGCTGAGCATCTAATACATTGTTTCCAAGTATTATCTTCTTTAAGCCATCCAACTCTAAGTGGTAAGTAGGCAAGGCAATCACCCAGTTTCTTAGAAGCAGAAGCATTTTATGCTTTGTCAATGCAAGTCAGCAACAGAGGCAAACCAGAACCCAAGCACAGGGGTCTTTGAATTCAAGTCCAAGGTCTTCCGGGGGCTGGTGGTGGTGTTACACTTGCTCGTTTTGTTTGTGCAGTCTTTTAAAAGGCAGGCTTGCTCACAATGTATACTATCTTTACACCCACTATCACAAAAAGAAGGTGCCCTTGTGGCACAGTGGGCAAAGCATTCGGCAGCTAACCAAAAGATCGGTGGTTCGAACCCCCAGCTGTTCCATGGGAGAAAGATGTGACAGTCTGCTTCTGTAAAGATTTATAGTCTTGGAAATTGTCCTATGAGATCTCCATCCAAAATAAACTTGAAGGCAATGGGTTATCTCAAAAAGAAGAAGCCTCGGTGGCACAGTGGTTAAGCATTCGGCTGCATATCAAAAGACTGGCAGTTCAAATCCACTAGCCCATTCTGCATGAGAAAGATGTGGCAGTCTGCTTCCATATAGATTACAGCCTTAGGGTTACTATGCACTGGAATGGACTCAATGGCAATGGATTGGGTTTTGGTTATCTCAAAAAGGAATAGTGCATACGTGAATTTTAACGGCAGAGCCCTTACAGGCATCTACCCTGATAGCTTGTGTTCTCAATACACCTTTATGCCATTGTGCCTCAGCAGCTCTAGGGACAAATTTTACCTGCACCTAAAACATATCTGCTACCACAGGCAAGGAAGAACAAACTGGGACCAAATGGTTCAAAATATTTGTTTCACATAAATTAGATCTACATCTCCTACAAAAAATGTTTCAACTTTTTATTTTTCTTTTGTATGCTTTGACAATCAGCCAATGAAAACTTTACGGCCCAGGGAGAACAATATGGAACAAAACTCAACATCATGAAATAAATAAATAAAGGGACCAGAGGTTTACTGGTCTGGTGGAGCCTGGTGGAACCCCTAAGACTATGGCCCTTAGCTGCCCTTGAGATCTGGAACTGAGCTCACTCCTGTGACTTCCAGGCATATGACCTGAACATTTACATTGGATAGATACACTCCTTGGAGAGATCAATCATGGGAGAATAGAAGGGTTGTGTATGCACAGGAAGACAGCTTGGGGGGAGGGGGCAAGAGTGCATGGGAGGGAAGGACACAGGGAAGAAGTGGCTATGGGAAGTGGGATGAGAGTTGTTGCACTGTGAGAGATTACAGTCAATATCATGTGTATGTGAACTGCTGTATGGAAGATGAATTTGCTCTGCAAACTTTTACCCAAGTAACAATAAAATTAAAAACAAAACTTTATGGTCCAATCCCCTGTGCATGGGGTCACCATGAGTCAGGGACGTCTTGAGAGCAGCCAACAACATACCATGAGAAAACCTAACAGGAAAGTATAACTAAAAACACACCTGACACACTGTCTGATTTCAAAACATTAGAGAAAACAAAGCAACTTCTTTCAGCCCTTCTCTGGGTGAAGACAGGTAGCACAGCTGGTCAGGAACAATAAAAACATTTAAACTAGCAGGAATTAATCCAACACCTTTCTCTACCTCAACTCATATCCTTCCCAATCAAAACAAATGGAAGAGCCTGAGGACAAGGGAAGGAGAGAAAGAAGTTGCCAAATGTCAGCAAATGCTCCAACAGCTTCTACATCATGAGCTGGCTTTGCATTTTGCAGAAGTGACATCACTGGGGCAAATTCAGTCAAGAGTCAGCAAGTCTGGCTTCTGTCTTTATGCTTTCAAAGTCTACTATGATCTACCTACAGCAAAACGTAGGCAGGCATGCAAGAACGTGCTCATGGCTGTACAGCATAAATTACTAATGTAGAAAATTAGAGAAACGCCGTTGTCAACAGAAGACTGATGACATTTCCAAATACATGACTGGAAAACTATAGAGTCATTAAGAAGAACTATAGCTATTGGAGCTCTGACTACTAACCAGAAGGTTGGGGGTTCAAACCCACCAGCCACTCCACAGAAGCAAGACTGGGCAATCAACTTCTATAAAGATTTAAGGCCTTGGAAACCCAATGGGGGCCTTGCTATGAGATGGAATCTACTCTATGGCAGTGGGTTTGTTTTTTTGGCTACCTACTGGAGGTGCGGTAAAGGAGCTCTGGTGGTGCAGTGCCTAAGGCACTGCCTGCTGGTGGTTCAGCCCCACCAGCCACTCCGCAGAAGCAAGACTGGGCAATCCGCTTCTATAAAAATTTATCGGCTCGGAAACCCAATGTGGGTTACTGTGACTTGGAATCGGTTTGACAGCAGTGAGTTTGATTTTTTGGTTTAGAGGTGTAGTAAGGAGCTCTGGTGGTGCTGTGGTTAAAGAATTCAGCTGCTAACCAAAAGGTCAGTGGCTTGAACCCACCAGGCACTCCACAAGAGAAAAGATGTAGTAGTCTGCTTTCATAGAGATTACAGCCTTGGAAACCCTATGGAGAAGTTCAACTCTGTCCTATAGGGTCACTGAGTCATAATCAGCTTGATAGTAATGGGTTTTTTTTCCTTTTTTTTAAATATGGAAGAAAATTCATAATACGTTAAGAAAGGAAGAAAGTCAGTTGTAAGATAGGTAGGGTATGATATCTCACTTTTGATTACAAACATATCTCCCTCACAATGTAAGTGAATAGAAAAGGCTCTGGAAGGACAAGTCATAGTAGGGTAAAGCAGGCAATGAGGTGAGAACTTGTACCTGACACATTTCTCTACCTGACAAACTGTTCTTTACAGGAAGCATATATTGTTTTTGAAATTTTATAAACCTTACACTTGGGGGGAGATGAAGAGTAGCTCTTATTCCAGAATAATTTTAATCTACAGAATCATAATGCCATGGAAAAAATTTTCCTACTGTGATCCCCATTCCCTTTCCAAACATTTCCCGAACACCTACCAAGTGCTAAAAACTAAAACCAAACTCAATGCCACTGAGTGGCATCGGACTCATAGTGACTCCTCCTCCTTGGGTTTCTGAGGCGGTATCATTACAGAAGTAGATTGCCCAACCTTCCTTCCGAGGAGCGGCTGGTGGGTCTGAACTGCCAGCATTCTAGTTAGCAGTCAAATGCCAAGTGCTAGGCCCTGCTGAAAAAAAGCAGGGGAAAAAGCATCTATATCATGTTGCTGTTGTTATGTGCCGTGAAGTTGGACCCTACTCATAGGGACCCCTCCTTGGGTTGCCGAGGCAGTATCACTACGCAAGTAGATTGCCCAACCTTCCTTCCCAGGAGTGCCTGGTGGGTACATCATAGTACCTGGTGAACTGCAGACACAAACTTTCTGAGAACAGGAGTGCTCATATTAGGAAACAATCCTGTTTGGGAAGGGGGTGTAATCTCTCTGGCTCACACATTCTAAGGCAAAAGAACACATCTTGGAAACAAAAATACCATTCTGACGGATTAGGGCAAATTAAAATGGGGTAACATATACAATTCAAATGCCCTTGAGATTTCAGGGGCATGAATCATGGGCATCTGATTCTAAATAAAAGACACAATAAGAGGAGAGACATACATTTCAAAACTAGTTGAATATCCAAGTGGTTGGGGGTGGAAAGATAACAAGAGACTCTGGGAATTGCTGTGATCCAATTACTCTTCAAAGCACCCTATCCATGTCTTAAAATGCCATCGTTTCCTAGAATACACTAACAAAACTAGCAACAAAAATGACACAACTCAGCCCTGCACATGCTGCAGAGGCAACTTCTTCAGAAATTAAGTTAAAAGGAGCCTCAGATTAAAAGTAGAATGCACCAGGAACACCCTAGTACAAACCCAGGACAAAGGAATCAGGGAAGTTCCAGGGCCTTAGGGGGCATGGGACCCGAGATATCTGGGGAAGATAGTGTAGCTTCCCAAAAAGCTGGGTCTAGCTAGTGGCCAGGAGCTCTGGTGGCTTTGTGTCTAAGGCATTTGACTGCTAACCAGAAGGCTGGCGGTTCAAACCCACCCGCCACTCCTCGGAAGAAGATTGGGCAATCTATCTGTGGCGATACCGCCTCAGAAACCCAAGGAGGGGTCGCTATGAGTCGGATCCGACTCGAGGGAGGGCAGTGAGTTAGGTGATGGCGAGGTTTCTTTCCCAAGACCTGAGAGGCAGATAAGGCCAGCCACCTCATTCGAGCTGCAGAATAAGCTTTTTCATCCTTCATCCAATGCTTCCCCGAAGTGCTGTCAGGGAAATCTGAACCATCCTGCAGCAGAGATCTGAGCAAAGCACAGGGAAAGGGGATTGTTCCAAACACTTGGCCAAAGAGAGCGGCGTAAGGGATAGGGAAGGTGTTTGGAAAAAGGCAGGCGCAGAGGATGGAATGTGGTGGGAAGTGGGTGCGCAGGCGGGCAGCGCAGGACACGAAGGAATAGGAG
>NW_006922210.1:315144-331066 GCF_000298275.1 Orycteropus afer afer
TGAGGAGAGAGGTGACATAGTGTAAGACAGTGAAGGGCAGCGGGTTTGGGTACGAGAAGGCGAAATGACAGAGAAAGTAAAGGAGGGAGGAGAGGACTGCGAGGTTGGACAGAAAAAAGTTAGCAGGGGCGCCGAACCGGACGCGAAGGACCGGAGGGTAGGAAGGTACAAAGTCAGGATGGGAGGCGCTAGAGAAGCCAGATTTTCTACACCAGTACTCAAGGACCAGCGGAGCCCCGGTGGCTTTGCAGCGACGTGCAAGGGAGGGGCGCGTACGGGCCCCGGCAAGGCAGAGGCCAGAGGTCCTGAGGGTGCGGGCGGGCGTCTGGATAGAGCAGAAGAGTTTTCTCGTGGCCAATGGCAGTCCCTGAGAGGCTACCAAGCGGCCCAGAGGCAGCTCCGCACTCACCCGGCTCAAGAGGCGAGGACTCCACAACAGCGGCGGTGGCGGCTGTGAAGGGCTGGGCGGCCGGGACTCTGGCAACCGCCTCAGCTCCGGCGCTTGCGGCCGGCGGCGGCCATTGGCCGCCGCACCACCGAACCGCGTCCGCCCTGGCCAATCAGCGCCGAGCAGCACCGTTTGGAAACTTTTTCCCAGCTCCCGGGGCGCGGCTCGGCCACGCGGCGGCCTCGGGTCGGAGGGGGCCTGTTACGTTCGGGAGTCTTTGGACGTGCTGCATGTTGCCTTTCTGTGACTCAATTTCTTCGCCTGTAAAAAGAGTTCATGATAGGATTCTCTTTCATGATCATTTACTTAACAAATACGTAAGTTTTATTACATGCCAGGCACTGTCCTAAACGTTTTAAAAACTAATTCATTTAGTCCTTTGCAGAACCCTGTGGAGTGTAATACTATCATGAAGGAACCCTAGTGATGCTATGGTTAAGCGTTTGGCTGCTAATTGAAAGGTTGGCAGTTTGAACTCACCCAGTGGCTCAGCAGGACACCACTTAACGTCAGGCCTAGTGCTAAAGAAACATGGGTTTTCTCATTTAGTTCTCACAGCAATGTGTTGTTCGTTTAACAAATATTTAGTATGTACAAAGCACTGTGCATTTTAAGTCAGATAAGGTGCCAGCCCTCCATAGACATATTGTTAAAAAAGAAAGACATTACTCCAGCAAACAGAAAAAGTAAAGTAGTTTCAGATGTTAATGAGTGCTGCAAGGGTTATGTGATACAAGGGGGCTGGGGGAGTCACTTCCAATAGAATGGTCAGAGAAGGTCTCTCTGAGGGGGTGACAATGAATCTGAGACCCAAATGATAAGAATCCCAGGAAAGTACTTTCATTATTACCATTTAAAGATGAGAAAACAAAGGTTTAAGAAGTTTAAATGAGTTGTATAGGGCTTACAACTAGTAAATAGTAGAATTAGACTTCAAACCTGGATTCGACTCCCACATCCATGTTCTTCACCACTACCTTAGAGGCAAAGAGATGTTAGCTACTCAGAGGCTTCCTGCCACACTCTTAAAATCCTTTCTGCTTCCCTGCCATGGTTAAGAATGACCTTTCTCTGGGGACCAGGTTTGCTGGTCCGATAGAGCCTGGTGGAACCACTGAGACTATGTATGGCCCCTAGCCGCCCTGCAGGTCTGGAATTGAACCCACACCTGTGGTTTCCAGCCAAACAAAATACACGCATATGAGTTGAACATATACCTCAAGTAGATACTCTCCTTGGAGAGAACAATCATGGGAGAAAGAAGGGCTGCTTATGCACAGAGATACAGCTCAGGCGGCAGGAGTGTACGGAGGGATGGACACAGGCAAGAGGTAACTATGGGGAGGAAGTGGGAGGGGAGCTGTTGCATTGTGGTAAACTGTGGTCAATGACATGAGACAGTATATGTGAGCTGTTGTATGGAAAGTGAATTTGGTCTGTAAATCTTCACCCAAATCACAATTAAAAAAAAAAAAAAGAATGACCTTTCTCTAATTTAGGAGGGAGCTCTGGTGGCGTAGTGCTGAAGGCATTTGACTGCTAACTAGAAGCCTGGCAGTTCAAACCCACCAGCCACTCTTTGGAAGGAAGATTGGGCAATCTACTTCCGTAGTGATACTGCCTCAGAAACCCAAGGAGGGATCACTATGTGTCCGGTCCAACTCGACAGTACATAACAACAACAACAATTTTACTTTGTTTCACTCCTTGCTAGTTCCTAAAGACTCCGAGACACAAAAGAGAATCCTACCATTCACATCAATAGGGTTAAAGATAGTACTAAAATGTCACCCAGGGAACTTCCACTCTGGTCCCAAACCCTACTGAACGTCTGCTTGACACCTTTGCTTGCTCTGATGCTTTTCCCCTTGAAATTTTATTTGGTTTCCACCATTCTGTGAGGTTTCTGGACAGGGAGTAATCTCTCAGTTCACAGATGACTAAATTGAAGCACAAATTGGTGAGGTAGCAGTCTTGACCAGGTGACACTGGTTTGATCATTTAAACTATTTGGTTCTCAGTTTCTGTAGTTTTCCATAAGAAAAAGGGTGAGAGTACTGAAATGTTTATCAGTGAAGTCCTATTTGGGAACAAGAGTTAGGGAAATGGGTTTGTCTTCGAGTAAAACCTTAAAAAAGAAAGGAATTTTTGGAGTACTTTAAAAGTTCTCCCTTTTTAAAATTCAATTTAGTTTTGGACTTTGTTTTAGTTTGGACTTTGTAGTTTTGGACTTATAATGACTAGGCAGAGAGCTTGGTTTTCTTCCTTGGTTCTTTCCATCATAATTTATCAGTTGAAGACACTAAACTGAAACATAACCAGAAGTCGCTCAGTGAAAAACTCTTAGTACCAGTTTGGTTAATTCAGGAGAATTGAATGTACATAAAGTAACTACTTAAACACCAAAAATTACTCTTCATCCTGATTTCATAAATGTGAAGATTTTAGTAATTTGGATGAGGAATTAAAAAAAAACACTAATTTTACTCTCTAATAAAAGAGTTTGTCCAGCAAAGAAATAGGGCTAACTGGGATTATACTTAAGAAAATGTCTCTCCTCTTAGCCAAACAATAGAAAG
This sequence comes from Orycteropus afer afer, assembly GCF_000298275.1. NCBI lineage: Eukaryota > Metazoa > Chordata > Mammalia > Tubulidentata > Orycteropodidae > Orycteropus > Orycteropus afer. Next base: position 318,172 of record NW_006922210.1, read on the forward strand.
GCCTATGAGTTGAACACCTACCCCAAGAAGATACAGCCCTTATAACAGACATGCAGGAAAGATTAAAAGGGCATCATTTGCATAGGGGTAAAGCTAGACAGACAGGAATAGAGAGGTGGGAAGAACACAGGGAAGGGGTAACCACAGGGTGGAGGTAGAAAGAGAGCTGTTCTATTGTGGGGATTGTAATGGGTGCCATGAAACAAAATGTGTATGAACTGTTGAGTGTAAAATTAATCTGCTTTGTAAATTTACGCCCAAATCACAACAAAAATAATTTAAAAGAAAATTTATCTCCTTAAGAGAAAATTTAAATCACTCTTCACAAATATCTAATTGTAGTTCGGTTCTTAATTATGTGCTTCTATCGGCAAATGTTCTCTGCTTAGGCTAGTTTTCTATCAAAAACAAAATAATTTATAATTCTGACTTTCATCAACCTTCTAATTAATAGATTTATACACTTTTTTTTTTTTTTTTTTTTTACTGCATGTACTTGTTGAAGCCAGGCACAGCTCTAAAGACATGTAAAATAAAACAAAATGTAGTCTGCTCTCTACTGTTTTGTGAATAAAAACTACAAAAAAAGGGGAGGGGTTTAAAAAAAAATCCACAATTGCTTTGTTTCCTTTTGGTTTTCCCGCCTAATAACTAATATATTTTTGGAAGTCTTCCTTCCAAGGGGCCTCTGGGTGGATTAGAACTGCCCACCTTTGGATTAGCAACCAAGCATGTTACTGTTTGCACACCCAAGGACTACCTGTTTCCTTTTTTATATTTTTAGGTTATACGGTCTTCTGTGTTCAGAGCACTCAACTCAAAAAAAGAGGAAGAAAAACACCTAAAAAGAGAAGCACATTTGTTTGGTACGCTGAAAAAACCAAAACACCAGAAACAGGGTTTTCATCTGTTCTGATTTCTACTTAGAAAAAACTATCTACAAACATAGACAATGAAGATTTACTCAACAAGTATCTAAGCAAGCAGATGATGTGTGTACTTACCTGTCTTCTGGAAATTTAAATACAAACAGAAAGGATTCTTCAGCTACGTGTTTAAGCTTGCCTTTCACAATACCGGTCTACAAGGATGGATTAGCTTCGCCAGAAATTTCCCCTACCTAATGCATATTGCCTAATGAAATTGTCTCACACTGGAGAATTCAGGAAAAAGTGTTCTCTTTTGGCAATTTCTACTTACTGATTGTTTTGCAAAGTTTCTTTGTGTCTTGGCAAAGTTCAGAAATAAACTTGTTAGTACTCAGCTATCACGTCCTAAACTATGTCGAGATTTAGATAATAGGTGCTTTGTTTTTCTAATTTGCAACAGGAAATAGCGAGCAGCTGGCACTTTCAGAAATTACCGTTTTGCTTGCAGAGTCCTAAAAAAAACTTTCTATTCCAGGTAAAAGTGAACACTGTGAGACGTTATTAAAAAAAAAAAAAAAAAGACAAAGTCTGTAGCTTATCTATCCACTTAAAACACAAAGCATTACTGGCTTCACAAGGTGTTTGCAACTATTAAATCTCGTTTTTGCTCGCCCAACCTGTCCTAGGAAAAGTTGTATTCATATGTAATCACCTCTAGACCAAGACTTCCAAAGCCTATTTTCTTATTAAAATTACCAAGGACTTTCAATTGTTGGCGACTAATTTTTGCCAGCAGGGTCGAAACATTTCGGCCTGCCCGCAGGACCTCCAGGAAGCCTGTTATTTTTCTCTTCACTCGCCACTAGGTTGCACTAGATTAAGCATGCTCTGGAATATGTGCCATTAAAAAAATAATAAAATATGACCATCACGTGACAAGACATCAAGAAAAAGAAGAAAACAACATTTTCATCAGAATCCCGTTCAAATCGCTTTCTCTCAATAGACCGAGAGTTTAATTTTAATAAGTTCCCATTGGCAGTGTTTTTTTCCTGGTTGCACCTCACAAACTCCCTAATTCTCCGCTTTGAAGCTCCTTTCGACTACACAACGTTAAGGCAGCGAGAAGGCCTCCTTAAATTGGTGTTTGTCGCCAAAAAGGCCAGTGTCGACCCCCAGGAATGTCCCCATTTGAGGGTTTATCGGGAGGGGACTGAGCCTGACGAGGCTGCAGGGCCGCGAGGCCCCGCCCCCCCCCCCGGGGTTCCCAGCACACCCCGCGCGGGAAGGCTGCGGCGGCGGGGTGGGGGGAGGGAGGGCGGAGGAAGGGGAGGAGCGAGGGGCGAGAAGGGCGTCGGTTTTGCGACAGGGGTGGTGCGGTGTGGAAGCGGAAGTGGAGGGTGCGCTTGGCGGCGGCGGCGGGAGCTGTGGAGTCGGGAATCAAAACAAAGGGCCTGGGAGGGCGGGGGTGAAGGCGGCGGGGCCGGAATGTGAGCGGAGGTGGAGCTGGCGGCAGAGGTGAGTTTGCTGTCAGCGCTGGGAACTAGACCCTGACGGTCCAGCTGCTTTGGAGCCACTGGAGCTGGAGGGAGACCGTATCCCTCCTTCCTCCACATATTGCTGGGGGTGGGGGGCGGACAGAATTAGTCCTCGGGGGGAGAAAATGGGACTCGCCAAGTCGGACCTCATGAAGAGGGTTGGGTTGTATCCCTTTCAGGTCCGTTCGCGACTGTTACCGCTGCACCGCCGCTCCACTTTGGGTTATTTGGCTCCCCGCCCGCACCCGTCTCCCTGCTCCCTCTGAGGCCCTCTAGGTGTGAGGAGCAGCCCTTCCAGAGGGGTGTGCACAGTTGGAAGATGAAGAGAGGGAGAAAGGAGCGAATGTTTTTGTAAAACCCCTGCGCGTTTTGCCTTCTCCGTTTTTCATCAACCCCTAGGGTGTATAGTCTTTGACTTGACAATGTTGAGTTGACCCTAGAGCTTCGGCCACTCCCACTACTAATTGTAATCTATGTCATGATACACCTTTTAGGGTTTCCCAAGAACCTTTCTGATATTACCAAGAGCTTTCCAATTACATTTGTATCTTTTGGACTTCCCAACATCTCTGAACAGTAAATATTCTTCTGTTTTGCATACAGGGAAATTGAGACATAAATGGTATTTCTAAGCAATTATTGAGCACTTCATTCGTTCAACAATTATTTCTTGATATGTGCCAGGCACTGGTCTGTGTGCAGGAGATACAGTGTTGAATAAGAAGACATGGTGCTTGCTGTCATGGAATTTTTCTAGTGGGAGAGGCATATAATAAAAAATCAAATGAGTAAACAAGATAATTTTAGATAGATGAATTATGGAAAAAATTAAAGAGTAATGGGATGGAGCAGGCTGGTAATGAAGAACTTAGATAGGCTGCTAAGGCCAGGCTGCTTACTAAATGCTCTATGTGGATACGTGGATTGTGCCATTCAATCCAAACAGTCCTATAGGATAAGAGGGGCTACTATTTAGACCCACTTTGTAGATGGTATCTAAGGTTCAGAGAGGCTGTGAGTTCCCCAAAACTGCACAGGTAGGAAGTGGTGGAACTGGGGACTCAGAAGCAGACTGTCATGAAAGCCTGTGCTCCCAGCTATTTTCTGAATAGCTCAAAGACTTCTAGAGATAGTGACAGAAGAGATACTGCCACTCAAATCAAACTTGATTTGGTTACCTAGGTTACTTAGCTGTGTTCCTAGGACTCTTTGGGAAAATTAAAGGGTGCAGGCCTCTAAAAAGTTGCCAGCTAATAAGTTGGTGTTTTCTGTTGCTTGTATTGAACAATATATAAGCACCTTGGTGTGATGGAAAGAGATGAACAAGCCTGGTTTTACCATTTTCTAATTATGTGATTTTAGACAAATTACAAAACTTCCTTAAGCTTTTCTGTTTTTGTAAAACAGCCTAATTTCTCTCCTGTGTACCTCACAGCATTACTGAGAAAAGAAAATCAGACAGTTGGACCCCATAATCTGTTTTTTTCTTTCTCATGATTGTACCCCTTGTGCCAAGCACAGAACCTGTTATATGATATGTTGTTGTTGTTGTTATGTGCCCTCGAGTCAGCCCTGACTCATAGCGACCCCTCCTTGGGTTTCCGAGGCAGTATCACTACAGAAGTAGGATTGCCCAACCTTCCTTCCGAGGAGTGGCTGATGGGTTTGAACCTCCAGCCATCTGGTGAGCAGTCAAGTGCCTTAGCCACTATGATATAGTCTAAGCAAATATTTGCTGAAAGAGGAAATGAGTAATGTTAAATGAAAATGCTTTGTAAGGTATATTATACTATAAAATATTTACTTTCAGTATTTGGTCTTGAAAAAGGAGATGGAACTGGGCTTGAGAGGTCATATTCATATTGCATATATCATGAACATCACAAATCATTTCATTTAGAGAGGAGGTTGTTGAAGAACATAAGATCTATATTTAATAGGAAAAACAAATACATAATTTACCATCGGTGTGGCACCCACCAAAGCCCACTGCCATTGAGTCAATTAAGCAGCTGGTGGATTTGAACAGTCAACTTCTTGGTTAGCAACCAAATGCTTTAACCACTGCATGATGAGAAGTCCTTTCAGTGTGGCATAGTTAACTTTAACCCATCCAGCAGTGTGGTGTGGTAGGTACATATGCTTTATTCATCCCCTCTTTCAGCAGATATTCACTTAACTGTCTTCTGTGTAGCAGACCCTCTGCTTGGCACAAGGGATACAATGGTGATGGGAGCAAAATAAAACAGACAGTGGAGTCTGTGTATCTAATTCTATTTTTCTCAGTAATGTGAGTTAGAAGAGAAATTAGCTACATTTTACCCAGGAGGAAACAGAAGCTTAATGAGGTTTTATAACTGACAACATTTCTATAAAGGCCCAAACCAAAAACCCAGACTCGTTGCCATGAAGTAATTTCTGAAGGAAGCAGACGGCCACATCTTTCTCCAGTGGAGCAGAGGAAGTGCTAACTTTTCGGTTAGTTACCAGGGGCTTTAACCACTGCGCCACCAGAATTCCTTCCTAAAGGGCCAGATGATAAATATTCTAGGCTTTGTGGACCAAACAGACTCTGTTGCAGCTATTCAGCTGTGCAATTATAATGGAAAAGCAGCCATGAACTAAAAAACCAAACCCACTGCCATGGAGTTGATTCTGACTCAGAGCAACCCTATAGGACAGAGTAGAACTGTTCCATAGAATTTCCAAAGCTGTAAATCTTTATGGAAGCAGACTGCCTCATCTTTCTCTCATGGAGCAGAGTGGCTGGTAGGTTCAAATCCCTGACCTTTTGGTTAGCAGTGTAATAGTTTAACCATAGCACCACTAGAGCTCCTAAAATAGCCATAAACCAAAAACAACAACAAAAAAACCAAACTCATTGCCGTCGAGTTGGTTCTACTCATAGTGACCCCTCTTTGGGTTTCTGAGGGTATCTCTATGGAACTAGATTGCCCAGTCTTCCTTCTGAGGAGTGGCTGGTGGGTTTGAACCTCCAACCTTCTGGTTAGCAGTCAAATGCCTTAGGCACTGCGCCACCAGAGCTCCCAAAGCAGCCATCGACAGTATTTAATTGAATGAGTATGGCTGTGACACTGAAATTTGAATTTCATATAATTTCCTGTGTCATGATTTTCTTTAAACCATTTAAAAATGTTGTGTAAGTATGTTGTTAGTTCACAGGCCATTTAAAAACAGGCAGCAGGCCAGTTTTAACTCATGGGACATGATTTGCCAACCCCTGCTTTATGTAATCAGTTTTCCCATCTATATCTTAGATACAGTACTTGTATGGTTGTCTCTTCCCTTCTTGTACCATGTAGGTGTTAAAATTCTTGAAAAAGAGCCTCCTATCAGAGATGAGAGCTAAAATAGATTCTCTTCTATGTGTCCAGATGAAATTTCTGGCATAAAGAGAGTTAGCTTGGCCAACTATAGGTAAGAATAGATAGTCATTAGGATATGGTGTTGAGGACTTGGAAATGAGGTTTAGTTGTCCTCGCCATTGGCAGACTGCCTCCATGCTCAATGGATATAATTGATTTGATCTACTTTTATTGTACTATTTAAAACTTGGACGAGATATAGCCTATCTATGATTTGAGATTTCTCTACTTGTTTGATTTTTGGTTGTATATCAGATTGTAGTTTTTCATAATAAGTAAACTAAGAATTGGATTTAATTTTGTATGTAGCAGAATCAAATTCAAAGTCTACAGAGTTCACTCAGTTTAGATCTTCCATACTCATATCAAAGGCACAATGGGATAGATTGCTCTAAAGTTGATTTAAAAATTAATATATGTACATAATTAGTAATGAGGATATGGTAGTGGTTCTTTTACTAAAATTAGGATTCTTCTGTTTTGACTCCCATGTGTAAAGTCTTTAGGGAGAAATAACTAAAAAGAGTTAAGAAAAATTAGCGAAAAAGGTCTACTCAGGGCCTGAAGAAGTTGACTCCAACCAAAGATGCTACTCAAGAATATGCAGGTAGCCAAGATTACTAATTCCCTCAAGCATAGATGTATATAGAAAAGAAATAGGACTCATCCCGAGTTAATTTTTATGTGAAAAGCCATGAACATGAGCAATAGAGGATACAGTTTGTTTTAAAATTGAATCAATAGTATTAAATCTTAAACAAAATCAACTAAGTTTACCAAATTTTAGTAATTTAGAATATGTTTTGGTGTACATTCTACTTTTGTTCATTAAGATTTAAATTGTTGGGAGTTATCACACCATAAATAAAGTTCCAATCTCACATTTTAATAAATTGTAAAGTTTATATTTATGCAAAGAAATAACTTTGAAATCTTACTTGTTCCTAATAGGGGGGAAGAATGAAAGAAAAGAAAGATGAAAGAATGTTGAACCACTCTGTATGGCTGTATGATGGAAGGAAACGGAACTGAGAATCCCTGCAGTAGAACACTTGGATGGCTTAAACAAGATAATGATGCTAAGCCATGGCTTTGGAAATTCTCTAATTGCTTTTCTCCTCCTGAGCAGACATTGCCACTTAGTCCCCAAACGGTAACTATGTTCAAGACTAGGACAAAACAAATCCCTCTTTGTAACTGATCAGAGGTCCATTTGGTCTGAGACATGGTCTCTCCTTGGAATCTGTGCCAAGGTTTTCTATGTATCTTGCTTGTATTACCCCTTATAGAATATCATTATTCCTGACTTGACGAGAGCATGCATTTTTAAGGCTTGTACTTTCACTCTCAGTAACAGATGCTTTAAATATTTAATGTTAAAATCTCGGGAAGTTTCTCCTTATAGTCACAGATTCCAAAGATCAAATCTGCATTGTATAGTAAACTGAGAACAAAGTGCAAAATAATTTTATTTTACCATAGCCTTCTTGAGTTTTGAGATTTGTGGTCTACAAAAGATCAACAGACCTCATTGACAGTCTTTTTCTGTTCAAGATTTAAATCAGTCTGTGGCTTCTTCCTTACTTTTGCTTTTCATAGTGATTTTGACATTTTGAGATACCATTTCATGTACTCATGGTTACCATCTTTTATTTATTTATTTTTATTTTTGTCTTTTTTTTCTGTTGAAATTGGAATTCAAATGAGACTTTTATGTAGGGATACTACTTTTTTATATAAGGTTATAACTTATAAATAAAATCACTTAAATTCTCTGTCTTCTCCAGGTTGCTACCATATAATTATCTTTGTTGCATGGCATCAAGTAATTTGATCATTTCAGAAGTGTTTTACTGTAGGGACAGTTGACGGTGAGGATCGACAGCTCAAGTACCACTTCCTTGGGGTGGCAGATCTGGTCCTCATGTAGTCACACAATTCATAATTGCACTGTCAACCTTATAGATACAGAAATTCAGTTTGTCAGTGGCATCTATAACTAAATAGATTCAAGGATACCAACTCACCCATAATTGCTTGATCTATATAAACCAGAGTGTCAGTGTATTAAGTTTCAATCTAAGCTGCAAATACCAAGAGGGCAGAGTATACTGCTCCATTGACTAGTCAGCCCATTGCTATTACCTACCTTCCTTTTAAGGAAAGTCTAGCTAGAAATTTAGATTTCTCCCACAAGAATTCCCATATAACCATAGAATCACTAGAAAGGAGTGACATTTAGTAGCCAGTTGACCCTTTCTATGCTCTGAGGGATGATACTGTATCAGGGCATCTTTTTCTTTTTCTTCGTTAATTTTTTTTTAGGGCATCCTCTTCTATTTATTAGTTCTTTTAATTAGCCCATGCAAAAAACTAGACCCACCACTGTTTAGTTGATTCTGACTCATAGTGACCCTGTAAGACAAAGTAGAACTGCCCTGTAGGGTTTCTAAGACTAAATCTTCACAGAAGCAGACTGCCACATCTTTTTCATGCAAAGCAGCTGGTGGGTTTGCACTGCCGACTTTTTGTTTGGCAGCTGAGTGTTTTAATCACTGTACCACAGGGCTCAGTCAGCCCATAAGTGCTACTAATTAGTAAGATCGCTTTTCAGTGGTCAGGTGCTGTGCTAAGTGCTGCTGCTTGTTACTGTGTTTCTATACTACCTGTTTTGTCTTCAAGGAGCTGTGGTATTGCAGAGGTTAAAGCATTTGAGATTGGTGGCTTGAACCCACCAGCTGCTCTGAGGGGAAAGATGAAGCGATCTACTTCAATAAAGATTTATAGCCTGGAAACTTTTTGGAGCAGTTCTACTCTGTCGTATAGGGTCGTTGTGAGTTGGAATCGACTCAGTGGAAGTGGGTTTGGTTTGGGTGGTGTTGTCTTCAGAAGAACCTATGAGGCAAAGGATAGTTATCAAAGGGAAGTCACTGAGATGTAATTGGTTAATCTGCCTTGCTGAAGACGTGGAGGCACAGTGTCACCCCTGGCTCTCTACCCCCAGCCTCTTAAAACTCAGGAAGAACACAGCCTTATTTTAGTTATCTGTTTCCGTGTTCAATTCCTGCATGTCTTTGAGGAATTCCTCTAGTTTAAAAATCTCTTGCCACTGAATCAATTCTGACTCACAGCAATCCTACAGGACAGTAGAACTGCTGCATACAGTTTCTAAGATGTAATCTTTAAGGAAGCTGATTGCCACGTCTTTTTCCCACTGAATGTCTAATGGATTCAAAGCTCTAACTTCTCTGTTAGCTGCAGAGTGCTTAACACTACACCACCAGGGCTCCCTACCTCTAGTTTAGTTTAGTTAGCTGCTATTCTATTTTGTTTGGTTATGATCAAGTGTTAGAAACAGAATTGAACACTATTTCTGCTTTTTAATGCAACAGGATGTGAGTAGCCAAAAATCTGTGGCCTCATAAAATTAACTTGCATTCTGATTTTCTTTTCTCAGAAAGATTACATGGAGAACAAGAAAGCTGCTGTGGAATTAAAGGATGTACCATCTCCCCTTCATGCTGGCTCTAAACTTTTTCCAGCAGTCCCACTTCCAGATATTCATTCTCTTCAGCAACCTAAAATACAACTTTCAACTGTCCCCAAAGTAAGCTGCTGTGCTCATTGCACTAATGAACCCTCCACGTCGCCAATGCATTTTGGTGGTGGTGGTGGTGGTAGTGGAGGTACTGGTAGCTTGATTCACACGGGCGCACTGTTAGACTCGCAAAGCACCAGGACAATCACGTGTCAAGTAGGGTCAGGGTTTGCTTTCCAGTCTGCCTCGTCACTCCAGAATGCCTCAGCTAGGAACAATTTGGCAGGCATTGCAAGTGACTTTCCCAGCATGTGTCTAGAAAGTAACCTATCTTCCTGCAAACACCTGCCCTGTTGTGGAAAACTCCATTTCCAATCATGTCATGGTAATGTGCACAAGCTGCATCAGTTTCCAGCTCTCCAGGGCTGCCCCTCTGCGGCTGGCTATTTCCCTTGTTCTGATTTCACGAGTGGGGCTCCAGGGCATTTGGAAGAGCACATTTCACAGTCGGAACTAACGCCTCACTTGTGCACCAACTCTTTGCACCTAAATGTGGTACCACCGGTTTGTTTAAAGGGCTCACTTTACTGCGAAGACTGTTTAAACAAGGTTTGTATCTTTCTCTTTTTTATGCTGGGTGCAGCTGAGGTTTAGCTTTCTTGCCATCTGTATAACTTCTGGTTCTGAAGGAACCAAATGGTAATTAATAAAGGGACAATTCAAATGAGTGCAGAGTAAGTAAGTACTCAGTACTCTCACAGCCTCTTATCACAGTGAATCTATTTCCTACATGTGAACTGAATTTGGCAAAGCCTTGGGGTTCTGTTTTGTCTTTAAGGACTAGAGCACAATTCTGATTTCTTATGACTTAGACACAACTTAAATACATGGGCCTCTTCATGCAGTGTAGGTAACATCCTCTTGTCCTTTTATAGTAACACAGAGAACTTGAAACTTAGCCTCAGTCCCACCAGTGTTCAAGTGAAGATTTTAATCCCCTTTATGCAAAGTATGCAATGTGTATGAGGCCTATTTTGCAGAAGACACATGGCCAACAAGTAAATATTCTGATCATGTGACTATTTTAAGTCACTTGAAATGAGTTTATGAATAAATAGCTAATGGTTCTGGGAAAGATAATTTAAGAAAATACATTTTATCAGAGGTTAGCAGATGGAAAGGTAAAACAGTGTATTTGCAGTTGTTGTGTGTTTAGGTTCTAAAGTGATGTATCTGAAACCTCCCCTTTTTTAAAAAAATTTTAAAACAGCCGGCAAGAAATAATATAATTGATGCTGCTAAAGTCTGGCCAAATATACCACCTCCAAATACTCAAACTGCACCTATCGCTATCCCTCTGTGTAATGGCTGTGGAACCAAAGGAACAGGAAAGGAGACCACGTTGTTATTGGCGACCAGTCTAGGCAAAGCTGCTTCGAAATTTGGTAAATGACAGCATCGTATAAAAATTGCATATTTAAATAGTTTTCAATATCTGATACTAACATTGCATTTAATCACCTTTAAAGGAGGATTCCTTATTCTTCTAAGGCTGCTGTGTATGTTAATGGGCAAGTCTCCATTTCCATCTCTTGATAACATTCTTGTTATATGACCTTTATGATGGGCAGTGACTGCTTGAAATCAGAAGTCTAGCTGTTTATAGAAAAATGGGCAGCATATTGACTGGCCAATCTATTTCTGTAAAGATTTACCGCCTCAGAAACCCAATGGGGGTCGCTATGAGTTGGAATCAACTCATCGGCAGTGGGTTTATTTCTGGTTTATTAGAAGAAATAAGTGCTAGAGGCTTGTGATCACACTTGTTGATCATATGCTTCCTAGAAGGAGTAAAGATTTAGTAATGGCTGATTAAAAACAGTATTTGAAAACCTAAGAGGTCTCAGTTAAAATAATTTTTCCAAAAAGTAGTTAATGTGTTATTTTATATTTTGAAAACATTTTAAAAAGGTTACATCTGAGGCTAATGCAGTGTTAAAAATAATGGAAAATCTGCAATAGTAACTTCACCCTTTCTTACCTCTTCAGTGTTTTCTGTGCTGAGTAGGTAGATGAGTATGGGCTGATCATGACAATCAGGCCCCAGAGCTGTAGCAGCCCTTCAGTTACGGACTCAGAAATGCATAACTGGTCAGCCTGAGAATGGCTCATGCTTTGAGATTGATTTATTGTGGGCTTAAACTAACTTGACCTTTAGATTTGTTGTCCCCTGTAAAACAGGAATAATATCTTAGAATGATACTGTGGCAACTGAGGGTTGTTTGTCTTACAAGGTCAACCACTGAGGTTGGTATCTTTAAACTTGACATCAATCATTAATTTTGTTTTTCTGCTACCAAGAATGATATAGGTAGATACCCATTGCTTTATTATCATCTGCCATTTCTTTTTCACTATGTGTAATTGAAAGTGTTAATATTTCTTAAGGGTCACCAGAAGTTGCAGTAGCTGGACAGACGCTAGAAAACTTACCCCCAATTGGAGTTTTTTGGGATATTGAAAACTGCTCAGTTCCCTCTGGCCGGTCAGCTACTGCTGTTGTACAAAGAATCCGTGAGAAGCTTTTTAAAGGCCACAGAGAGGCAGAATTCATCTGTGTGTGTGACATCAGTAAAGAAAACAAAGAAGTTATTGAAGAGCTGAATAACTGCCAGGTAAAAAAAAAGGGGAGGGATCTTAATCTGCCATGGTGAAGGAATAAGCACACATGATTTTCTTTTAAGAATTCCAATTCAAAATTTATTTAATAACATTTTTGGATTTGTGCTAAGTGCAAATTAAAGAAACACACACACAGAAGGTGATTTTTTAAATTACTAGAAATCATTTTATAATTTTTAACCACTCAGTGGTGCTACTTAACTTATACTTAATTAGTGCTTTACTACTTATAATGGTTACATAAATATTGTTTCTGTTGTTCTTAGTAACTGCTCTGTGAATAAGACACGTAGGAGTTATTTTTAATTTATAAATGGAGCTGAGGTTAGGCAGCTTTTTTAAGATGATATGGCCAGTAAGTAGAAGTTCCAGCATTTATTTTATTTTACTTTTTTTGGGATTTGGGTGAAAGTTTACAGAGCAAATTAGTTTTCCAGTCAACAATTCATACAGTTTTGTGACGTTGATTGAAATTCCCACAGTGTAACAGCACTCTTCTCAGCTCCCCTGTGTTTACCATTTCCCTTCGTCCTTCTTTCTTGTCCCTCCCTGCCTTCTTAGCTTTATCTGGGCAAATGCTGTTCTTGCTTGATCTCGTGTGGTTGATCTAAGGAGTATGTACCTCCCTGGTGGTGGAGTTCACCTTATGGGCCTAGCTGTACTCTGGCTGGAAGTTGAGCCATGAGGGTAAGCTCAGTTCCAGGCTTGAAGTATGTGTAAGGGCCATACCTCAGGGATTCCACCAGTCTTGATCAGACCAGTATGTCGTTGTTGTTGTTAAGTGCCGTCGAGTTGTTTCCGACTCATAGTGACCCCATGCACAGCAGAATGAAACACTGCCCGATCCCGCGCCAGCCCCACAATCCCTGCTATACTTGAGCC
>NW_006922210.1:334701-342156 GCF_000298275.1 Orycteropus afer afer
TAGTTCTTTGGACTAATTATTTCTTTGCATCTTTGATTTTTTTTTTTTACTCTTCTTTGCTCTGGATGAGGAGAGACCAATAGTTGTACCTTAGATGGCTGCTCATTAAGACCACAGTCACTATTCACCAAAGTAGGATGTAGAACATTGTTTTTATGAGCTGTGTTATGTCAATTGACCTTAGTGTTCACAGAGACTATGGTCTTGACCAGTGACTAATTCTTTCAGTGTGTTTAGTCATGGCTAAGAAGTTTTTATAACTTTGCCCTGTATGCTCTATATTCGTGGATATATTTGCAGCACACGTAGATAGGTATGTAGTAATATCCTCCGTCAAACTTGTGTTTATTCTTGGGTATAGTCCCATTTGCCTTCCTACTCCTGTTCAAATTGTCTGTCTATGTATTGTTATGCGCCATCAAGTTGGACCTGACTCATAGTGACCCCTCCTTGGGTTTCCGAGGTGGTATCACTACAGAAGTAGATTCCCAACTGTCTTTCCACTTAAAGATGGTTGTTACTACTGTTGATGCAGGATTACATATGTAATAGTACTTTTCTTTGTTGCCTTTAACTCTTGTGCTCTTCCCAGTGTCTTCCTTTGCCTTGGTCATTTTGTGCTGCTGTTCCCCTTATTATATATTGCCTTTCCTTTCACACAAGTTAATGTGTCTACCCTTCAGTTAGTGATTTTCCCTTGCTTCCCTTCCCACCTCTTCAAAGAATGATTCTTTTTGTGTGTAAACCTTTTCTTGACTTTTTACTGTATCTCGTGGTCTCATACAATATTTGTCCTTTTGTGATTGACTAATTTCACACAGCATAAGCGTGTATGTTACCAGGTAACATTTTGTAGATTCATCATCATGCTCTAATGTTGCATAGTATTCTGTTGTGTTTATGTATCATAGTTGGTTTATCCATTCATCTGATGATGGGCACTTAGTTTGTTTTCCTTTTTCGTTTTGTCAATACTGCTGTGATGAATATGGGTGTGCATATATCTGTTTATATCATAGCTCATATTTCTCTAGGATATATATTTAGTAGTGGGGTTGCTGGATCATATCTTATTTCTATTTCCATCTTTTTAAAATACATTTTATTGAAATATAATTTATTTACAGTGAAATACACAAAACTAAAGTGACTTGGGTCAATGCAGTTTTTTTCCCCATGGTGTTCCCTCTCCTCCCCTCCCCTCCCACCCCTGGTAACCAACAAAGTTTCCTCCCATATATAAACCTTTCCTTGACTTTTTACAATAATGAACTAATACTATATCTGTCCTTCTGTGATTGACTTATTTCACTCAGCATAATGTCCTCCAAGTTCATCTATGTTATGCAGCATTTTGCAGATTCAACATTATTCTTTAGTGTTGCATAGTGTTCCATTGTGTGTATCTACCATAGTTTGGATATCCATTCTTCTGTTGATAGGCACCTAGGTTGTTTCCATTATTTTGCTATTGTAAATAGTGCTGTGATGAACATGGGTGTGCATATGTCTCTTCTTGTCCTGGCTCTCACTTCTTTAGGATATATACCTAGTAATGGGATTGCTGGGTCAAATAGTATTTCTAATTCCAGCTTTTTAAGGAATCGCCATACTGCTTTCCACAGTGGTTGTATCATTTTACAGTCCCACCACCAGTGTATGAGAGTCCCAATATCTCCATGTCCTTGCCAGCATTTGTTATTTTCTGTCTTGTTGAACTTTCTCATTAGTGCTATGGTGAGATGGTATCTTATTATTGTTTTGATTTGCATCTCTCTGATGGCTAATGATCGTGAGCATTTCTTCATGTATTTGCTGGCTGCATGAATGTCCTCTTTGGTGGTCTAATCATGTCTTCTGCCCATTTTTTAATTGGATTGTTAATCTTTTTGTTGTTGAGGAGTTGGAGTTTTTTATAAATTTTAAGATAAGTCCCTTGTCAGATATGTTGTTGCCTAGTATTTTTTCCAATATGTAGGTTCTCTTTTTACTCTTTTGGCAGTGTAATTACCGACAAATACGAATTTCTTGCTGTCATTTTGTTGTATGCTTTTTCATGCTGTCACTGATTTCTTTATTCCGTATAATTTTCTGTGCTGAGCTCATTTTGTTTATGAATTGTGTTACCACTTCCTTCATTGCTATCATTTTAGTATTTGCTAAATATTTGTGCTGATCCTCTTTTTTATTTTGATGTGAAGGTTTACCCTGTGATTTATAATTTATAATTTTCTTTCCAAGTTTAGAACAGCCATTCTATCTTGCAGTTGTCTTGACTTCCCTGCCATTTAAAAGTTCTATAACTACACAGTTTTTTCCCTCTTTTTGGTTTGTAGTTGTCCTCATTTGTCAATTGATGTTTCGGGTTCCCTGTTTATAATATTCTTGTAAGCTTATTTACTTTGGATACTTCATACTGGGTTGGTTTCTGGGTTATGTCATTATGTGTGTTAATGGTCGCTTGTTGTTTGCTGTTGTTGGTTCTCTGCCCACAGGACTTCCTTTACCATCTCTTGTAAGGCTGGTTTTTACAAATTCCCGTAATTTCTGCTTATCTGGAAATGTCCTAATTTCACCATCATATATGAGGGACAATTTTGGTGGGTATATAATTCTTGGTTGGATATTATTTTCTTTCGGAGTTTTGTATATACCATCCCATTGTCTTCTCGTCTGCACAGTTTCTGCTGAGAAATCTGAGCTTAGTCTTATGGGTTGCCCCTTGTTGGTAACTCTTCATTTTTCCCATGCTGCTTTCTGGATTTTTTCTCTGTCTTTAGTTTTGATGAGTTTGATGATGTTTTGGTAATTTTCTTTTGGGGTCTATCGTGTTTGGGGTTCGTTGGACTTCTTGA
The DNA here is from genome assembly GCF_000298275.1 of Orycteropus afer afer. Taxonomy (NCBI): domain Eukaryota; kingdom Metazoa; phylum Chordata; class Mammalia; order Tubulidentata; family Orycteropodidae; genus Orycteropus; species Orycteropus afer. The sequence goes on from NW_006922210.1 coordinate 337,557, forward strand.
ATGGATATATTCTCATCTTTCATCATACCAGGGACATTATCTTCCAACAAATCTTTGACAGTTTTCTCTGTGGTTTTATTTGTCTCTTTCTATTCTGGAATTCCGATTACACGTAGGTTATTCCTTTTGATGGTATCCTACATGAACCTAGAGTTTATTCATTTTGTTTTGAGCTTTTTTCTGATTGACCCCTTTCCAAAGAAGTATTGAGGTATTTGTCTTCAATCTCACTAATGCTGTCTTCCATTGATTCATTTCTACTCCTTTGCCCATTAAGTATGTTTTCTATTTCTGAAAATTAGTAGTATTCTTCTGGATTTCTGTCTGTAGAGTTTGTATCATTTATCATTTATTTTGTCATTTTGTTCTTGTCTTGTCTTTTGAAATTGTTCTGGGCTTTTCTCTGAATTTTCCTCAATTTTGTTAGTGTTTTCCTTGATCTGTGTGTCAGTCCATTGAAGGCACCTGAATATAATTCTTTTGAATTCCTTATTAAGGAGTTCCAGTGCTGCTTCTTCCTCAGGGACATGTTCTGGGTCTATATCCTGGTCCCTTAATTCTCTTGCTTTATCTTGCTTCATGTGGACTGTGATGCTCTGTTGTCTCCAAGATGTTGTGACGTTTTTGTGTTTATATTTAATTGGTGGTTGTATGTTGGGGTGACTTGCCCACGATTTTTGTTTTCTTGGGATGTTATCTACATAAGCAGCGTACTGTGCTCCTCTATTCACTAGTTGGCAGCACTTATACACTTACCACCTGTCTCCTTTCCTGTTGTCAGCCTCCTGTATGTCCTTGCTATCCTTGGCAAATGGAGCCTATTCTTAGGTCACTGGAATCTGAATGAGAATGCTGTCACTTTAAATATCCAAAATGGCCACTGCTTATAAACATTCAAAATGGCTGTACCCTCTGTCACTTTAAATATCCAAAATGGCCACCACCTGTAAACATTCAAAATGGCTTTGCCCTTTGGATAGCTTTCGAAAGTCCACAGCTCAGGTTTTCTCCCTCCTTGCTGTTTCCCTTCCTAGTCATAGGCCACCAGCGCAGTTGTCCGTGCAGCCCTTGGCAGCCAGGGCTAATCTTTAGATCAATTCTCAGGTCCCAACACCACTTGGAAATATTCAGGCTGTTCGTGCTGTCAGAGTAGCTGACAGTCCACGGCTCCATCCATCTCTGAGCTCACTGTTTTCATTCAGGTTTTTCCACTAGTTGGTGCCTAATCCACTTCTGTATACTTCCTTTCAAAGCTCAGAGCTCCAGGATTGTCTTCTGTATCTCTGTCAATTGGTTTCTCATTTGTTTGTTGAAGAGGGTCTGTGTAGCTTGTCTGCATATTCCACCATCTTACCAGAAGTCTCTGTGTCCATGTTTTTAAGGAAGTGATATATCATTTTCCAAAATGGTTGTACCATTTTATAATTCCACCAGCAGCGTATGAGGATTCCAGTGTCTCTACTTCCTCAGTGGCATTTGGTCTTTTCTGTTTTTTTAAACTTTGCTATTAATACTTGGGTGAGATGATATCCCATTGTTTTGATATGTATCTCTCTAATGACTCATGATCATAAGCATTTTTTCATGAGTTTGTTAGCCCTCTGAATGTCTTATTTGGTGAAGTGTCTGTTACGTCCTCTGCCCTTTTTTAATTGGATTGCTTGTCTTTTAGTTGTTGAGGTGTTGTAGTTTTCTGTAAATTTTAGAGATTAGCCTCTTGTTTGATATGCTGTTGTTCTGATTACCTAGTGCTGCTCTGATAAGAATATACCACAAATGGGATGGCTTGAACAAACAGGAGTTTATTCTCTCGCAGTTTGGAGGCTTTAAGTCCAAGTTCAAAGTGCCAGGCTCTAGGGGCTGGGTGATAGCCCCTCAGCCTTGGGCTTCAGCTCTGCCTCCAGCTCCCAGCCCACTGAAGCTAGAGCCATTTCTTTACTCAGCTGCTGGCTTCTGAGGCTGAGAAGCCCAAGGTTGATCAGTAAAAAGGCACAGTCCTGATGTTACCAAACCACATGGCAGGCCATTAATTTAAGTCCATGTAAGTCCCAAGGTTGGCAGAGCATGGCAGGCTACTCTGAACAACGACACAGCTACATGAAGGGTCCAAGCATGCCATAAGCAAGAGACCATTCCCAAAGGTGCTGCTTATATACAGGAAGCAGACCATATACCCAAAGGCAGCTATTCAGCTACTCACAGTAGATTCCACCAGTGAGTTGATTACCAGTCTCATCATGGGGAATACTACATCCAGCTGCCCAGCCACTCAACCAGGCCTAGCCAAGTGGACACACAAACATAACCACCATGGCTGTTGTCAAAATATTTTCAGTCTGTTAAGTTCTGTTTTCACTCTTTTGATATGCATAAATGTTTAATTTTTAGGAGGTCCCAGTCATCTAATCAGTCTTCTGCAGTTTGTGCATTTTGGTTTATGTTTGATGGTGTATTTATACCAAGTATAAGGGCACCTGAGATTGCTCCTATTTTTCTCTTTGATGATCTTTATAGTTTTAGATTTTATATTTAGGTTTTTGATCCATCTTAAATTAGTTTTTGTATGTGGTGAGAGAGATGGATTCTGTTTCATTTTTCTGCAAATGGATATCCAGTTTTGCAAGTAGCATTTGTTAAAGAGACTCTTCCCCGTGTAATGGTGCTCCTTTGTCAAAGATCAGCTGTCAATAAGATGGATTTACTTCTGGGTTCTCAATTCTGTTCCATTGCTCTATGTGTCTGTCAATGTACCAATGTTAGGCTGCTTTGACTACTGTGGCTGTATTGTAGGTTTTGAGATTGGGGAGTGTGAGGCCCCCTACTTTGTTCTTCTTTATTAGTGCTTTGCTTCTTTGGGATCTCTTTCCTTTCCATATAAAGTTGTTGATGAGGTTTTCCATTTCTTCAAAGGATGATGATGGAATCTGCATTGGGTTTGCATTATATCTGTAAATCACTTTGGGTAGTATTGACATATTAACAATGTTAAGTCTTCCTATCCATGAGGATTGTATAGTCTTCCATTTATGCAGCTCTCTTTTGGTTTCTTGCAGTAGTGTTTTGTAGTTTTCTTTGTGTATTTCATTTCCCTGGTAAAATTTATTTCTAAGTATTTTATCTTTCTGGTATTTTTTTCCTTATTTCCTTTTCAGAGATCCCTTTGTTGATGTAGAGGAATCTGATTTTTGTATGATTTTTTTTAAAACTGATTTTTATATGTTGATTTTGAATCCTGCCACTATTCTGAATCTTTCAATTAGTTCCAGAAGTTTTCTTCCCGAGTCTCTGGAATTTTCTGTGTATAGATAGGATCATATTATCTGCAAATAGAGATAGTTGTACTTCTTCTTTACTTATTTAGATGCCTTTTACTTCCCTTTCTTGCCTTACTGTTCTGGCTAGGATTTCCAATACAGTGTTGAATAGAAGTAGTGATAGAGGACATCCTTGTCTGGCTCCCATTCACAAGGGGAATGCTTTCAGTCTCTCTCAGTTGAGAATAATGTTGGCTGTTGCATCTATGCCTTTTATTATGTTGAGGAATTTCCCTTTTATTCCTATTTTGCTGAGAGTTTTGATCAGGAATTGGTGTTGGATTTTATCAAATGCCTTTTCTGCATCGATTGATATGATCATGTGGTTCCTTTGCTTTGTTTTATTTACGTGGTGGATGATGTTGATTGTTTTTCTGATGTTGAGGAATTTCTCTTCTAGTCCTATTTTGTTGAATGGTTTTATTTTTTAAATCAAGAATAGGTGTTGGATTTTGTCAGATCCCTTTTCTGTGTCAGTTGATATACGATCCAAGATTTAATCTCCAAAGTTTGTTCTCTTAAGGTGGAACATCACTGTTTGGTTTTGGGATAGAAACACCATTTCAGCTCTCACCACCTACCCCAGGTCCTGAAAGCTAGAGACAATGTATAATATAGACAGATGACATAAAGACTACTTTGAATCTTATCTCAGTCGTCATCTCTACTATCTCCAGATTGTTTGCAAAAGCTATTAATGAGAGCATATTTCAGTACCTCAAATTTCACTTCCTTTTCTCTATCTATTTTCCTTTAGGGGGTAGATAAAGTACAAAAGCAGAAGGTTAGAGTGGAGAGCCGGGGGAATAAGGCATCCAGTTAATTCAAAACCAGCTTCGAAGTTACTGAGATCTTGTGGTAATTTTTTTTTGGGGGGGGTGGTGAAAATTTACAGAGCAAATTCACTTTCCATTCAACAGTTTACATATACTTTGTCTCATGACATTGACTACAATTTACCCCAGTGCAACAGCTGCCCTCCTACTTCCTCCCAATAGTTACCTCTTCATGCACTTCTGCCCCCTGAGCTGTCTCCCTGTGCATAAACAGCCCTTCTTTCTCCCATGATTGATCTCTTCAAGGAGTGTATCTACCTCTGATAATTGTTCAACTCATATGCCTGTTTTTTGTTTGGCTGGAAGCCACAGGTATAGGTTCAATTCCAACCTGAAGGGCAACTAGGGCCCGTTGTCTCAGAGGTTCCACCAGGCTCTATCAGACCAGCAAAGATGGTCCGTGCACCCATTTTATTTTTTTCCAAATGATTTTGAGTTTTGTTCCACATT
>NW_006922210.1:342256-354815 GCF_000298275.1 Orycteropus afer afer
TAGGGGCCATAGTCTCAGTGGTTCCACCAGGCTCTAGCAGACCAGGTTTGGTACCTTATTTTTTTCCAAATGATTTTGAGTTTTGTTCCACATTATTCTCCCTCTCTATCTAGGATCTCCTACATAGATCCCCCTTTGAGTGGTTGACAGTGGTAGCTGGGCACTATCTAGTTCTTCTGGTCTCATAGTCATATAGGCTGCAGATCACATGTTGTATCAGTCGCTTGGACTAATTGTTTCCATGAATCTTTGGTTTTCTTCATTCTTCATTCTTCTTTGCTCTGGACAAAGAGAGACCTATCGTTCAATATAGATGGCTTCTTACAAGCTTTTAAGATCCTAGTCTCTACTCAACAAAGTAGGAGGTGGAACAATGTTTTGTATAGTATGTTATGCCAATTGAGCTTGATGTCCCCTGCAACTATGGTCCTGAGCCCACAGGTTCAACTACTCACTCCCTCTGGGTAGCTGGCTGTGCCCAAGAAGTGACTACAACCTTGTCCCTTGTCAGTTCTACCATACACTTGGGAATTTTTATAGAACATAGCAGTATACTTGTAGAACCATTGTCTGCCAGCCCTATACTTGGTCTTGGGTACACTCCCTGCTGCACAGACATACCTAATAGTTCAACCTGTTTGCCCATCTATCCACCCATATACCCATGTTTGCCTTCACTGACAATGCAGTACTGTATGTGCAAAAGGGTTCATCTTTATTATCTGCACCTCCCATGTACCTCTCTCTGTCTTCTTCTTCCTCAATGCCACCATGTTGACCACTCACATTTGGTACATTGACCTTCTCTTCACCCAAATTAATACTTATCTCTACCTATCTAACAGTGTTCCCTCCCCTCCCCTCCCACCTCTGGTAACCAACAAAGAAAATTTCTTTCCATAGATAAACCTTTCCTTGACTTTTACAATAACAGACTAATACAATATTTGTCCTTCTGTGACAAACTGACTTATTTCACTCAGCATAATGCCCTCCAAGTTCATCCATGTTATATGGTGTTTTGCAGATTCTGCGTTACTCTTTTAGGGTTGCATAGTATTCCACTGTGTGTATGTACCATAGATTGGTTACCCATTCCTCAGTTGATGGACACCTAGGTTATTTCCATTTTTGGCTATTGTAAATAGTGCTGCGATGAACATGGGTATGCATATGTCTAATATGTCTGTTCTTGTCATGGGTCTCACTTCTTTAGGATATATACAAGTAATGGAATGGCTGGGTCAAATGATATTTCTAATTCCAACTTTTGAAGGAATCGCCATACTGCTTCCCATCTGTACCATTTGACAGTCCCACCAGCAGTGTATGAGAGTTCCAATCTCTCCACAACCTTGCCTGCATTTGTTATTTTCTGTCTTGTTGAACTTTGCTACTAGTGCTAGTGCAAGATGGTATCTCATTGTTGTTTTGATTTGCATCTCTCTAATGCCTAATGATCGTGAGCATTTCTTCATGTGTTTGTTGGCCACCTGAATATCCTCCTTGATGAAGTGTCTGTTTATGTCTTCTGTCCATTTTTTAATTGGATTATTTGTCTTTTTGCTGTTGAGGTGTTGGAGTTTTCTGTAAATTCTAGAGATAAGTCCCTGGTCAGATATGCCACTGCCAAATATTTTTTCCCCGTCTGTAGGTTCTCTTTTGACTCTTTTGGAGAAGTCTTTGGAAGCACATAAAAATTTAATTTTAGAAAGTCTCATTCATATAGTTTCTCTTCTGCTGTTTGTGCATTTTGGATTATGCTTAATAGTCTATTTATGCCATATGTTAGGGCCCCTAAGTTTGGCTCTAGTTTTTCCTTGAGGAACTGTATAGTTTGAGGTTTCACATTGAAGTCTTTCATCCATCTGGAGTTAGTTTTTGAGTATGGTATGAGATACAGATCTTGTTCCGTTTTTCTGCAAATGGATATCCAGTTTTGCCAGCACCATTTCTTAAGCAAACATTCTCTTCCCCATTTGATGGATTTCGGCCCTTTGTCAAAGATCAGCTGACCATAGGTTGATGGATCTATTTCTTGTTTCTCAACTCTATTGCATTGGTCTATGTGTCTGTCATTGTACCAGTACCAGGCAATTTTGACTACTGTGGCTGAATAGTAGGTTTTGAGATCTGGCAGTGTGAGTCCTCCTACTTTCTTCTTCTTCTTCAACAGTGCTTTGCTTATCTGAGGTCTGTTTCCTTTCCATATAAAGTTAGTGATTGTTTTTTCCATATCCTTAAAAAATGCTGATGGGATCTGGATTGGGATTGCATTGAATGTATAGATTCCTTTGGGTAGCATTGACATGTTCACAATGTTCAGTCTTCCCATCCATGAGCAAGATATGTTCTTCTATTTATGTAGATCTCTTATGGTTTCCTGAAGTAATTTTTTTTTATAGTTTTCTTTGTACAGGTCTTTTGTGATCCTAGTAAGATTTATTCCAAAGTATTTTATTTTTTTGGTAGCTATTGTAAATGGTATTGATTTCCTTATGGTAATTTTTTTTTCATTCCTAACTGGCAGTAACAACAATTATAATGAAAGATTTTCTACTATTCTATTAGGTTATCTATCTAAATATAAGCTGTTAAACTGTGACAAAAGATGTTGTCATTTTCTGACCTCAGCTTTTGCTCATTCACCCTTACTGTATATTAATGCAGGTAACTGTTGCCCACATCAATGCCACTGCAAAGAATGCTGCTGATGATAAACTCCGACAGAGTCTCCGACGGTTTGCAAATACACACACTGCTCCAGCCACTGTAGTTCTTGTGTCAAGTAAGTGTAGAAACATCTGCTAATTTAAACCAAATTCACTATGTAGGAATTATAATAGAAGCCAAAAACACATTAAAGTAAAATTTGCCCCAAAGAGACTACATTAGTTAGGATGTGTTTATGCTTAGTTTTAAGAACTATTTGGAATAAAAACTGGGTCTATATGGATTTCTGTATTTTCTTCATGGAACTTAAGTAAGGATTCTCATGGCACTAGGTTTATTACAGAAGTCCTTTTTTTTCCTAACTCATTGCCCGGTATGGGAACTCTGGTGGTGTAGTGCCTAAGGCATTTGACTACTAACCAGAAGGCTGGCGGTTCAAATCCACATGCCACTCCTCACTAGGAGGTCGGGTAATCTACTTCTGTAATGATACTTCCTCAGAAAAATTCCAGGGTGAATAGTTTCCAAATTTGAGCCCTAGCAACATATTACTTGCTTTTTTTAAATATAGAAAATAACATGTGTCTTTGTGATTTTCTTCACCAAATTCTTCTGATGTGAAATGTGTTTCTTTTCTAAAAGTGGAAAAAGCAACTTTGAACTTAGGAAACAAGTATACATTGTTTCCTGATCAATACAGTTTTTAATGGGTGTCAGTAGTGTTGTCTGCTGCTCTCAAGTGTTTCTAATGTTTGGGGATGGGGTGGGTGGTACCTTTTCTTTCAGCTGATGTCAATTTTGCATTGGAGCTTAGTGACCTGAGACACAGGCATGGTTTCCACATAATTTTGGTCCATAAAAACCAGGCCTCAGAAGCACTGCTGCATCATGCTAACGAGCTGATCAGATTTGAAGAGTTCATTTCCGACTTGCCCCCCAGGTTACCACTAAAAATGCCAGTAAGTTGGTTTGCATTATTTTTGCTGTATTCCAATATTAGATTCTGGAGACTGAAAGACAGCCTTACCAAGGGGGTTGCCAAGCCCAGTGGGGCTGTTCTTTGTGGGAGGCTGACCAGATTTTGAAATGAGGCTTAGAAACCTTCAGTTCTTCTCTTACAAGTAACCAGAGAGTTGATACATATAAATTTTGCCTTTTTTTTCCCTTCAAAATATCTCAGAGAATTGATCTTCAGATTTACCTTACCAGTAGCCACTTGCCGGTTTTTCCAGAGCTACCAGTGTTTTATGTCAAATAAATGGAAATAGAGGAATACAAGTTATTCTTTTTGCTCCCAGTAATTATGGATGGAGAATACGGTGATGGTTTGCACAACTCATGTGATTGTGATTGTATTAAACTGAACAGATTAATTGTATACTTTTTAGCCATTTAATCCTTAAGCTCTACCAGGCCAATGAGCTAATGTTTTCTGTGGTTATACCCCCTGGCGTGTGCACATGCACATTTAGGAGTCATGGTTATTGCTATACCTATAACATTTTGTAATGCCTAAGGCATTTGACTGCTAGCCAGAAGGCTGGCAGTTCAAATCCACCAGCCACTCCTCGGAAGGAAGGTTAGGCAATCTACTTCCATTGACATACCACCTCGGAAACGCAAGGAGGAGTCGCTATGAGTCGGATCTGACTCGATGGCAGTGAGTTTGTTTTTTTTTTAAGGCATTTGACTGCTAACCAGAAGCCTGGCAGTTCAAACCCACCAGCTACTCCTCAGAAGGAAGATTGGGTAATCTCCTTCTCTAGAGATACCACCTCGGAAACCCAAGGAAGGGTCGCTATTAGTAGAATTGACTCGATGGCAATGAGTTTGGGTTTTTTTTTTTTTTTTTTGGTGGTGCAGTGCCTAAGGCATTTGACTGATAACCTGTTTGGTGGTACAAACCCAATAGCCACTGAAGGAAGCTGGGGCAATCCACTTCTGTAAAGATTTACCGCCTTGGAAACCCAGTGGGGGTTGTGGTGAGTTGGAATTGACTTGATGGAATTGAGTTTGGTTTGGTTTTATAGCATATTTAAGCCAAACAATCAGGAGAAGGTGAGCATCTTTCTAGCAGAAGGAACATTTCTAATAGACTTGCTTTGAGATGAGAATGTTTACTGCTGTGCTATGTTTAAGCTGTTTAGAGAATGTATACATAACTCTTCCAGAGATAATAATGGCAATACTCCACTAATAATGGAGAGGAGCGGCAGTGTGGATGATCCAGAAGAGTGGATGGTTTTTTTTTTTTTTTTTTTTTTATTTTGATTGTGATTTGGGTGAAAGTTTACAGAGCAAATATATTTTCCATACAGCAGTTCATACACATTTTGTCTCATGACATTGACTGCAATTTCCCACTGTGTAACAGCTCACTTCCCACTGACTTCCTCTCAATAGTTACCTCTTCCCTGTGTCCTTCCCTCCCATGCTCTCCTACACCTCAAGCTGTCTCCCTGTGCATACACTGCCCTTTTATTCTCATATGATTGATCTCTCCAAGGAGTGTATCTACCTAATGTAAATGTTCAGCTCATATCCCTCCTGTCTTTTGTTTGGCTGAAAGCCACAGGAATGAGTTCACTTCCAGACCTGAAGGGCAGCTAGGGGCTCTAGCCTCAGTGGTTCCATCAGGCTCTAACAGACCAGCAAACCTGGTCCCCTTTTTATTTTTCCAAATGATTTTAAGTTTTGTCCACATTGTTCTCCCACTCTATCTGGGATCTCCTGTTTAGATCCCCCTCCGAGTGGTTGACAGTGATAGCCGGGCACCATCTAGTTCTTCTGTCTCATAGTTAGGCTGAGGATCACATGGTGTATCAATTGCTTGGACTAATTGTTTCCATGCATCTTTGGTTTTCTTCATTTTTCTTTGCTCTGGTTGAGGAGAGACCTGTCATTGCTTAAAAGCTTTTAAGATCCCAGTCACTACACACCAAAGTAGGATGTGGAACAATGCTTCTGTGTAGTATGTTAGGTCAGTTGAGCTGGATGTCCCCTGTGACCATGATCCCGACCCCACAGGTCCAACTACTTGCTCCTTCTAGGTAGCTGACTATGGCCAAGAAGTCTTGTCTCTTGTCAGTTCTGCTATGTACCTGGAAATTCTTACAGAACATACAAACACACTTGTAGAAACATTGTCTGCCAACCTTATACATGGTCATGGGCATACTCCTCCCTGCACAGACATACCTAATCGTTCAGCCTGTCCACCCACCTATCCACCCATAGATCAATATTTGCCATCACTGACAGTGCAGTACTGTATGTGCAGAGGGGTTCATCTTTGTTGTCTGTACCTCCCATGTACCTCTCTCTATGTCTTCCTCTTCCTCAATGCTACTGTGTTGATCACTTACATTTGGTACATTGCCCTTCCTTTTCACCTCAACCAGTACTTGTCTTTATCTGTCTAGCAGTGTTCCTTTCCCTCCCCTCCCACCCCTGGTAACCAACAAAGAAAATTTCCTCCCATATATAAACTTTTCCTTGACTTTTTGCAATAACGGATTAATGCAATATTTGTCCTTCTGTAATTGACTTATTTCACTCAGCATAATGTCCTCCAAGTCCATCCATGTTATGTGGTGTTTTGCGAATTCTACATCATTCTTTAAGGTTGCATAGTATTCCGTTGTATGTATGTACCATAGTTTGGTTATCCATTTTTCAGTTGATGGGCACCTATGTTGTTTTTGGCTATTGTAAATAGTGCTGCAATGAACATCAGTGTGCATATATCTGTTCTTGTCCTGGCTCCCACTTCTTTAGGATATATACCTAGTAATGGGATTGCTGGTCAAACGGTATTCCTAATTCCAACTTTTTAAGGAATCGCCATACTCCTTTCCATAGTGGTTGTATCACTGAACAGTCCTACCAGCGGTGTATAAGAGTCGCAGTCTCTCCACATCCTTGCCAGCATTTCTTATTTTCTGTCTTGTTGAACTTTGCTACTAGTGCTGGGGCAAGATGGTATCTCATTGTTGTTTTGATTTGCAACTCTCTGACAGCACATAACAACAACAACAACAATGGCTAATGATCATGAACATTTCTTCATGTGTTTGTTGCCCACCAGAATATCCTCTTTGGTGACGGAGCTATTCATGTGTTCTGCTTGTTTTTAAATTGGATTATTTGTCTTTTTGTTGTTGAGGTGTTGGAGTTTTCTATAAATTTTAGAGATAAGTCCCTTGTCAGATATGCCATTGCCAAATATTTTTTCCAACCCTGTAGGTTTTTTACTGTTTTGGAGAAGTCTTTGAAAGCACATAAAAATTTAATTTTTAGAAGGTGACAGGTTAAAAGTAGAGTTAAATGACTTTGGAATTACAGAATTACTAGAAATGATCTCATCTGATGTCTTCATTTTAGAGAGGAGAAGGTCACTGCTTAAAGTAAACAAGTCAGGAGTCATACAACTGACTGTAGCAGATCAAAGACTGAGCCCCAGATCTCCCCCAGCACCTTGCCTACTAGTCTAGTCCCTGCTAGTTCCCAGATAGCAAACCAAGTTTGGCTAAGTACAACCACATTTGGGGATACCAGAGTCTTGGCCAATGAATAACATACACAAGCCCTGCCTCAGTCTTTTGAGCTACTCTTCTAATTCACCTTTGCTGTTAATCAATATGTTTTCATCTTTTGGCCTCTCTTCCTTTCTGCTTCTGATGTGTACTCATTTTTCTAACCTCATGAGTGCTGGTAGCACAGTGGTTAAGTACTCAACTGCTAACCAGGTCAGTGGTTCAAATCTACCAGTTACTCCACAGGAGAAAAATGTGGCAGTCTGCTTCTGTAAAGTTTACAGCCCTGGAAACTCTATGGGGCAGTTCTATTCTGACTTATAGGGTTACTAAGAATTAGAATCAACTTGATTGCAGTGGGTTTGGTTTATGTTTTTCTAACCTCTGGGGCCTTTACATCAAATGTAATCTTGTAGGTGACAACGTGCCAATTTCTGAGATCCTTATTGTGCATAAGGTGAAAGAGACCTGATTATTCAGAACATGCTGTCTTGCCAGAAATTTTTTTTCACTTGAAACCAAACCAAACCAAACCTACTGCCATCAAGTCAATGCCAACTCTTAATGACCCCTATAAAGGTTTCCAAAGCTATGAATCTTTATGGAAGTAGATTGCCTCATCTTCCTCCAGCAGAGCAACTTGTGGGTTTGAACCACTGACCTTCTGGTGAGCAGCAAATGCCTTACCCACTGAGAGCTCCTTAACTAGAGTCATAATTTAAGATAAATTTTTTCTTTTGTGTTCTTTGGGCTATCCCTTTAATTTTAATAAATCAAGCATATGTTTAAGCCTTACATGTATTAGGAAGAATGTAGATTTTGCTGATGATCGGGCAGCAAAGCCTCCGATTACAAAAGTGTGTTCATTGATGGTTTTTTTTTTTTAAATCTATATTCAGAAATGTGGAAAGTAAAATCCCCACAATGCCATCCTCCAGAGATAACTATTGGTTAGAATTTGGTATTATCTTAAAAATTTTTTGAATGTGTTCATTTTTTTAAAAAACACAAATAGTATGTTACATTCCATGACTCTTTTTTTCTTAACAACGTCATGTTTGTATTTTTCTATATCAATAGATACTAATATATTTGTACCACATTTTAAAAACCAACAAGATTGTTGGTTTGAAACATTCTTGTACGGCTGGCCTTGATAATTTATTCTTACTGGACATTTTATTTATATCTGCATTTTCACCATGTCCAGCAATGTAACTTATGTCACTTTTGAGCTTCTGGGCTAATAGTCTGTAGGATAAGTTCCAAGGCAGGCAAGTTCTAGGTCAGAATTTCATTGGCCAGATCCAAGTTGCTCTCCAGGAAAGCTGTACTAATTTATACTCTTGCCAACAATAAATAAGAGTGTGGTGTTGATTTAAAAACATTTTCTGATCTGATAGGTAAAAAATGGTTTCGCTCATGAATTATTACTTATGTTGCAAAATATCCTTTTATTATTGTTAGATGTTGATGTGTAAATTGTTTACATCCTTTGCCCTTTTTTTTTTTTTTTTTTGTGATTTATGGTTTCTGGATGTAAATCTCTCCAAAATTGCTTTAAGTGTTCTTCTGGTACTTTCATGGTTTTATTTCTTAAGACATAAATTTCAATTTATCTGGAATGGTTTGATCACCCACTGACAAATGGAACTTCTGGGTTGACTACTGGCAACCTGCTGTTCTAGCTGCATAAACTCTAATTTTAAAAGTATTTTTCAATAGCTCCACTGAATAATAAAATAGACATCTTTGAAAGCTAATTAACATAGCACAAAATCTACCTATTTAAGTGTATAGTTTACTCATTTTTAGTAAATTTACCAAGTTGTACAGCCAGCTTTAGAATATCCTTCATCACTTCTGTGAGATTCCTCATGCCAGTTTACTGTTAACCCCAATTTCCACCTCCTTGCAACCACTTATCTTTCTGTCTCCATAGATTTGCTTTTTCTGGATGTTTCATAGAAATAGAATCATGCAATATGTGGATTTCTTGTTCTTAGCATATTCTTTCTTTTCTTTTTTTTTTTTTTTTTCCCAAATCTTAGCATATTCTTTTAAAATGGCATTTGGTTCTCTTGCTAACACTAAGTAAGTTTACCCACTCTGTCTAATTCATTACCGCCTCTCCTCCAAGGTTGTCAGCTAAGATTTGGAGATAACGCACTGTTCTTATTTGTAACTGAATGTGTGCCCTTGAGTTAACCTAATGTAACACTTTTTTCCTCTGTATTAGCAGTGCCATACTCTGCTCTATGTTTATAACCTACCAGCAAATAAAGATGGCAAGAGCATCAGCAATAGGCTCAGACGCCTGTCCGATAATTGTGGTGGGAAAGTGTTGAGTATCACAGGCTGCAGTGCAATTCTCCGCTTCATAAACCAAGATAGTGCAGAACGGGCTCAGAAGCGAATGGAAAATGAAGATGTCTTTGGTAATAGGATCATTGTGTCATTTACTCCAAAAAATAGAGAACTCTGTGAAACAAAGAGTTCAAGTGCAATTGTTGATAAAGTGAAGTCTCCCAAAAAACTTAAGAATCTAAAATTGTGCCTCATCAAAGATGCAAGTGAACAATCTTCCAGTGCCAAAGCCACGCCTGGAAAAGGGTCACAGGCAAATTCTGGATCTGCTACAAAAAATGCAAATGTTAAAAGTTTACAGGTAATTTTGAGACCTCTTGCTTTCTGACGTTTATGGTAGGTTTAGTTTCTTTGTTTCTGTGTTTTATGTGCTCGCTTGCTTTTGGTGTGTCCTTTTTTTTATTTTAGTTTTTGATGCTAGTCAGAATCAAGTATTTTCTGTACAAGGTCTAATACTTCTTAGTACTTAAATTTTTAAACCCACTGCAATTGTCTCTTTAAGGAGCTGTGCCGCGTGGAGTCCAAGACTGGTAATAGAAACAGTGAGCCTCTGCAGGGTAACGTGAGGCTGGTCACCCCTCCTCACAGTAATCCAAGTGCTACAGTGCCGACATCTAAAACCTTGGGGATGGCAGAATCAGTTTACAAAGGCAATCAGAAGTATGTTAAATTATTATTTTCTTCACAGTTGTTTATTTAATGTCAAGGAAAACAAATGACCTTCTCCCCCTGGATTTTCCCTATATTAGAAAAGAAAACCTCAGTGCCCGAAGTGTTACCAGTTCTCCTGTAGAAAGAAAAGATAAAGAGGAGACTATGTTCCAAGTCAGTTACCCATCTGCTTTTAGCAAGTTGATTGTGTCAAGGCATGTCGGACCTTTACTCACATCCCAGTCTTGGTCTTCTCGGTAAGTCTGGCTTCTCAAACCCATGGTGTGGTTATGTGCGATAAGAAAAGATTACTAAATGGCATGTTTGTTTAAAAGAGTTCAAGTAATACAGAAATGCATAAATTAAAAGATGAATCCTCCATCTTGCTTCTGCCAGTCCCTGTTTCCTCAGGTTATTATAGTTAACGTTTGGGGTCATCACTGCCTCCTCTACGTGGAAATCTTGGGAAGCAGAGGTCAGAGAGAAAAGCCTATCTTCAAGCTGCTGGCTGATGATGGGAGGCACCTATATATGCTTATGTTACTGTATTGAGGAGGAAGCTCAAACTAGGCATAAATTTGTTATTCTTAATTAATAGAGTAATTATAAGAAGCTGTTTGAGAAGTTGGGGGTCTCTGTAAACCATAGTAATTATCTATCTAACACTTGTAATCTAAGCTTCCTAAAATGATACCAAGTCATTCTTACAAGACTGGAAAGACAGAACGAGTCACAGGCCATGTAGTATTCCCATGAGCCCCTTCTGGCATTGTGTGTGTACCACTGTGTTGGTGAAAAATCACTGTAAAAAGTGACATTGGGCCTGTAAACTTCCATCTAAAAATTACATAAAATTGTTTCCTACGTAGAGAAGGACTTCAATAGAAGAGCAAGATTATCTAGTTTTTCACAGCCAAAAGGGAGGTTAAATGAAAAAATTGGTATTGAAAGCTAATTTCCTAACAATGAATGCCCAAAGTGGAAATTTAATTTTTTTAGGCCTGCCTATAATTTCTACCTTTAGCTTGAAATAGTCCGATAAAAGAATATTTGATATTAAGCAATTTACTGTTGTTAAGAGGTCAACAGATAGTATACAATTGAAAGGTGCTTTTGATAGTAAGTGTAAATTGGTATATGTTTAAATTGAAAACTAAATGTTTAGTTTGGTCGCGTTGTGGAAAAATTATTTCTTCTACTCGCCAAAGCGGGATGTGGAACAGTTTTTGTGTAGTGTGTTATGCCTAAATGATATAACCAATAAATAGAATGACAATTTTGTGAAAAAGAAAATAATCTCAATATGTATATTTTAAGCAGGAGTATGTCTCCAAACCTTTTAAACAGAGCATCCCCACTTGCTTTCAACATTGCAAACTCAAGCAGTGGTGCAGACTGCCCAGACCCATTTGCAAATGGTGCTGACATCCAGATCAGCAACATAGATTACAGATTATCCCGGAAGGAGCTGCAGCAGCTCATGCAGGAAGCCTTTTCCAGGCATGGCAAGGTAACCTTCTCATTCTTGTTTTTGGTTGGTTTGTTTTTTTACCCTTTGTTGAAATTTCAAGTCTAAAGAACTTACTTTGACATGCATAACCACAGTTAGTTTGCAGTTATCCCGCCTCATAGAGACCCTATAGAACAGAGTAGAACTACCCCATTGGGTTTCCAAGGTTGAAATCTTTACGGAAGCAGATGGCCACATCTTTTTCCATGGTACGACTGGTGGGTTTGAACCACCAACCTTTCAGTTAGTAACTGAGGTCTTAACCACTGCACCACCAGTTTCTCACAGAATATAAATGTACTAATGAGTTTCAGCTCTTTTCTTTTTTCTTTGGTCCACTTGTAGTGATGTTACAGTTCCAATTTTTTAGAACACAGCCCCAGAGAACAAGAAACTAGGAGTGAGAAGCACTTGTGAATGATCTTGGGCAAGGATTTAAGTGGCACTTTGGGAAATAAAACACTGACAGATTTTAGTTAGCTCTGGCTTCTGAAATATGGAAATAGTATTCTAAAATAACATTAGCTGTTTTTGCTTATGTTTCTGATTCAATTTTTAGGTGTAGTATACTAAAAACACACCTTTTTTTTATGATTTGGGTGAAAGTTTACAGAGCAAATTCACTTTCCATACAGCAGCTCACATACTCTTTGTCTCATGACTGACTAATTTCCCACAGTGTAACAGCTCCCCTCCTGCTTCCTCCCCATAGTTTCCTCTTCCCTGTGTCCTTCCCTCCCATGCACTCCTGCCCCCCGAGCTGTCTCCCTGTCCATACACAGCCCTTCTGTTCTCCCATGATTGATCTCTCTAAGGAGTGTAT
>NW_006922210.1:354953-365992 GCF_000298275.1 Orycteropus afer afer
CAGGATCTCCTACATAGATCCCCCTCCGAGTGGTTGACAGTGGTAGCTGGGCACCATCTTGTTCTTCTGGTCTTATAGTTAGGCTGAGGATTGCATGGTATACCAGTTGCTTGGACTAATTGTTTCCATGTATCTTTGGTTTTCTTCATTCTTCCTTACTCTGGACGAGAAGAGACCCATTGTTGCATCTAGATGGCCACTTGCAAGCTTTTAAGATCCCAGTCACTACTCACCAAAGTAGGATGTGGAACAGTGTTTTTGTGTAGTGTGATGCCAGTTGATTCATGTCCCCTGCAACTATGGTCCTGAGCCCACAGGTCTAACTGTTCTCTCCCTCTGTGGCCAAGAAGTGACTACAGCCTTGTCCCTTGTCTGCTCTACTATATACCTGGAAATTCTTACAGAACATACAAATATACTTGTAGAAACAATGTCTGCCATTCCTGTACATACATGGTCTTAGGTATGTTCCCCCTGCATAGACATACCTTATAGTTCAGCCTGTCCACTCCTCTATTCATCTGTATATCAGTGTAAAAACACACCTTTTACAGATCTTTAAAATACCTATGACCTGGATTTTTGCAAGGTATGAAGAAGACCTTGAAGATTCTTCATGTGTGTTGGCCTCTGAGTCTGCTTTGGAGAGCTGTTTGTGTCAGAAGGCACAGGCAGACCAGGCCGGTTTCCCTTCTCTCAAGGTCAGCATTACCTAGCTCACTTGACTTCTGGTTAGCAGAAGTGCAGAGTCCAGACAAGTTCCCCCATGGAAGCACTGAGTTCCCAACATATTCCTTAATGATTCACCTTCCATTTTAAGATGGCAAGGTTCTGGGATGACAGGGATTTCCTTTTTTTTTTGTTACTACCGTAGGTGAAGAGTGTTGAGCTCAGCCCCCATACAGATTATCAGCTCAAGGCTGTTGTCCAGATGGAAACCTTACAAGAAGCAATCAGTGCAGTGAATAGCCTCCACAGATATAAAATCGGCAGCAAGAAGATACTGGTCTCACTTGCCACAGGAGCTACTAATAAATCACTCTCTTTACTGAGGTAAAAAAGAAAAAAAAAACCTAAGCCATTTATCTCAGGAAATAGCATTTTGATCCAGAAACAATTTTGGAAATACTGAAAACAGATTTTATCACATTCCTGTCCCCTTGGTAGTGAGTTCATACATAGCAATGCTTATTCTCAGTGTTAGAGTTATAAATAAGCTATTTGACCCTTGTTCAAGTCATTAAGCAAAGATGAAGTATAGCTTAAAGTTAGCAGGCACTTAGCAGTAAAATAATATACCACCTATCCAGATTAGGTTCTCAACATAGTAGCCTTCTATAATAAAGTTTTATGAGCCTGAAGAATCTAAAACATTTCCTTCAATCTCAGTAGAAGATGGATCTCCCTATAAAAGGTAGACCTACATAGCTCCAAGCTCTCAATTTGCAGCTTTATTCTTAATGTTACATAGAGACCTAGCCCCATAAGTCTAAATGTTGACTGTGGTGTCTGATGGTGATTTTATTTCATGACAAACTTTGATTGTTCTCTGGCTCTTCTGTTTTGAGGAGAGCTAATAAAACAAGACCCCTCGATGCCTGTTTGGATGGTCAAGGAGTTTTGCATTTATGCTTTGTGATTTTTTTTTATTAAAACTGCAGAAAAATATTTTTTAAAATACAGTTTTTTGTTTTGTACCTTAGAATAAAAATAATATTCATTGAAGAAACTCTGGAATGCTCAGAAACAAAAAAGAAGCAGAAAAACCATGCATAATCCTGTGGCTCAGTTTTTCCCCCTCTTTGGATGTTTTTTGGTGCCTTTTTGTTTTTGCAAACCAGATCATACTCTATTCAATTGTGTATTCTCAATTACCTGTATGGCAGGAGAGGTTGAAACTGTTCTGCTTTTTGCTTTGAATTAGCAATAGGATGTTCTTCCCACTGTGAGTAGTCAGTGTTTCTCTGAAACACAGGTATGGAAAGCTCTGTGAGTTGTGTCTGAAAAATATCCTAGTGGATGGCTTAATTCTTTAATTGGCTTATTCCTAAGATCCTTTATATTTTTTCTGAAAAATAAATTCTGACATACAGAAACAGGTAAATTTATTTTGCATACACATTGTGTTCATCAATTTTATAAACTATCTTTAAAATATAGCTTCTAATGTAGAAAAAAAGAATCTATTTGCTAATTAATTAAAATTTTTTCTTACAGTGCTGAAACAGTGTCTATTCTTCAGGATGCTCCTGCCTGTTGTCTGCCTCTTTTCAAATTTACAGATATCTATGAAAAGAAGTAAGTTAAGTTTGTTTTTACATAAATTCAGTCAGTATTTATTGATGACTTCCATGCACAAAACTGTGATAGTGACTCTTAAGGAACATCCAACATTATAAAGGAAATGAGACAAACATAACTGAGTATTCAGAATAAAATTCTGTTTTGATATGTATTTTTAAAACTTTTTTCAATTTTATAAAATTTAGAATTTAGTCCCCAAAGCTGTACTTTTATTTTTTCTAATTGACTGATTAGTTTTACTATTCTTTGAGTAAACAGTTTTGAGTACCTTGTAGTTTGTAAGCTTTAGGATGACAGGGACTGGGTTGGGTTTAATACCATTATCTGCAGTACCTGGCACAGCTGCTAGCAACAGGTGCTCAACAAGTGTTAGTAGAATGAAAGACTGAGGCACTGTGGAGTGTGCAGAGCTAGGCAAGACACAGCCTTGTCTCTGAGGAGTTTATGGTCTGGAAGGGAAGAGGAGACATTGACAAATTATTATGTAAAATGAAGAAAATGCATTAAAAAAAGGGATAGGGTAGTGAAAATACTTTGCAATACAGAGAAAGGAAAGAGCAAGGAAGGAGCTTGACACCGTGTGGATAATGGGGACCCACTGAAGTATTTGAGGAATGAGAAGAGGAGAGAGATGTAGTGATCAGAGCCACACATTTCAGGACTGGTCTGGTAATAGCAATGTCTGAGGTAGAGTGAGCAGGAGAGAGAAGGAAGAGTGCTGCACCAGTCCAAGTTCTGAAGATGCTGTTGGAAGAAACTAGATACAACTGACATTTCAAATGCTGGTGAAATAGGACTTGGTAACTAATTTTATGTAGTGGACAAGGTAAAAAGTGGCAGTCAGTTTGATTCCCAGTTTTTTGGCCTGGATGCCTGGGAGGATTGTTGTGTAGTTAAAGAGAAATAAGGAAATAAAGCATGTTTAGGAGGTACAAGGAGTGTTTTGATCTTGGTTTGGGACATGTGAGTTTTAGGGGACCACTGGAGTATCTGAGTAGAGAGTTCAAGTAGTCTTGTGCACGTTTGGAGGCTTCCTTAGGAGACAAATCAGCTCTGAAGTTATGGCAGTTATTTGCCTAAAAGTGATCATTAAAGTTACTTGCCTATAGGTGATCATGGGAGCAGATAAGATCAAAGGAGAGAGGGGAAACAGAGGGCTGGTCTGGAGGCAGAGACACAAGTGAGAACCCAAAGGTAAGTGTGATATAACTAGGATGTATGGAAAGAGAACAGGTCAGGAATGTGGTGATAGGCTGCAACATTGGGGGGCACTGAGTTAAGTGGTGTGAGGTAGGGATGAGGAGGAGGCCTCTGGTGATAAGATCCATCTCTTTATAGTAAGGAGCTCTGGTGGTGTAGTGCCTAAGGCATTTGACTGCTAACCAAAAGGTTGGCGGTTCAAACCTGTCAGCTACTCCAGGGAAGAAAGATAGGGCAGTCTTCTCCTGTAAAGATTTACCACCTCGGAAACCCAAAGGCGGTCACTATGAGTCAGAATCAAGATGAAATCCAGGAGTGAAGGAATCGACAGATGACTGAGAGACCAGTCTTTTATATTTAAGAGAAGGCAAGTGGGTACAAGACTGAGGGTGAGAGCCTGAGTGAGGGCGAGAGAACAGAAGATTGGGTTCAGAGAAGAGAAGTTTGACATGTGTAGGACACTAGGAAGGAGGCATTGGACAGGCAATGTTAGCAGCTAACATTTATTGAGCACTTAATATGTGCCGTAAATCTTGTGCTGAGACTTGTTCATGTATAATCTCATTTAATTCTCACATAACCCTGTAAGATAGGTATTACCAAAACTCAAATTCACTGCCATCGAGTCAGTTTGACTCATAGTGACCCCTTCTTGGGTTTCCAAGGCAGTGTCTCTACCGAAGTAGATTGCCCACTCTTCCTTCTGAGGAGTGGCTGGTGGGTTTGAACCTCTAGCCTTCTGGTTAGCAGTCAGATGCCTTAGGCACTATGCCACCAGAGTTATTATCACCCCCATCTTATAGATGAGAAAACTGAAAAAACCCAGAGAGTTTAAGTAACTTAATAAAGGTCACACAGGTTGGGATTGAGACAGTATGTATCTGCTTCCAGAGCCTTTAAGTGCCTTTAAGTACTACAGTATGAAAGATACAAGTTAGGAGAATGGTTGATCAGTCAGTCAAACCTGAGACAAAGTTTGGGTCATGAGGATGAGGTATAAGTGAGGGAAGGGAGAAGCTGTGGAAAGGAGGTATACCTCTTCTGTGGTAGTAGAACAGGGATTGGGAGAAGCAATACAGCCATACCTCGTTTTATTGTGCCTCGCTTTATTGCACTTCACAGATAATATGTTTTTTTTTTGGTTTTTTACAAATGGAAGGTTTGTGGCAACCCTGCTTTTAGCATGTCTATCGGGCCATTTTTCCAATAGCATGTGCCTTACTTCATGTCTCTGTGTCACATTTTGTCATTCTAACATTTTTGACTTTTTCATAATGCTGTTGCATATATAATAGACTACAGTATAATGTAAACATAACTTGTAGATGCAGTGGGAAAAGGCATGTGATTCACTTTATTGCACTGGTCTGGAACTGAACCCACAATATCTCTGAGGTATGTCTGTATGGAAAGATTGTATGCCTGTATAGAGAAAGATTTGAAAGTAAAAGGGAGCAAAGTTGAGTGGTCATATCAAATAGCCTTTGATCTGAGAAAATCAGGGGAGATCATTCGTAGAAACTGGAGGAAGTGGAAGAAGGGAAAGACAGGGACACTTTGGGCCTTGGCCAGTGGATTAGGTGAAGCCCACATGATGGAATCACTGTGATGGGCAAGGAGCCAGAAATGACTTGAAGGAGTGCCAAGTA
The DNA here is from genome assembly GCF_000298275.1 of Orycteropus afer afer. Lineage (NCBI taxonomy): Eukaryota > Metazoa > Chordata > Mammalia > Tubulidentata > Orycteropodidae > Orycteropus > Orycteropus afer. The sequence continues at coordinate 360,107 of NW_006922210.1, forward strand.
TCACTGGTTTGACAGTGATGAATTCGTAGTAGAATTATTCTAGTTTGAACTTTTTAAGGCATAGAGGAACCATTTTTGATATAAGAGGATAACTGAGATGCTTCTCACTACTTGACTATAGCCCTTTTCTTAAACAGAATACATAGGCATTTCTATATAATAATAAAAAAAAGTTCTCTTCAAATCAACATTTCCCTTTTTTTCCTTGCTGTAGGTTTGGACACAAGTTGAATGTGTCAGATTTATATAAGTTAACAGATACAGTGGCAATCCGTGAGCAAGGAAATGGAAGACTGGTGTGTCTCTTACCTAGCAGCCAAGCCCGTCAGAGCCCCTTGGGGTCTTCCCAGTCACATGATGGCTCCTCAGCAAATTGCAGCCCAATTATATTTGAAGAGTTAGAATATCATGAGCCTGTCTGCCGACAGCATTGTTCCAATAAGGAATTCAGGTATAATTCCCTTAGAAATAATCCTTCATAAGGTCATGGGACATTTATTAGAATTAATTTGCAAATATTTAGACAACAGAGCAATGTCAACTCAATATTTTCTTCTCTTTTCTTCAGTGAACATGACTTTGATCCAGACTCTTATAAGATTCCTTTCGTGATTCTTTCTTTGAAGACATTTGCACCCCAAGTTCATAGTCTTCTCCAGACACATGAGGGCACAGTACCTTTATTAAGGTGAATCATCTCCAAATGCATTGTGAATATAATACTATAGCTTTCCTTTTTGTAGAAACGTCCCTCTGCTTGCACTTAACCCCCAACCAAGTGCTTTCTCTGAACATTTTCAGTCTTGTAGGCAATTGTTGTTGTTGTTATATGCCGTCCAGTCAGACCTAACTCATAGCAACCCCTCCTTGGGCTTCCAAGGCAGTATCACTACGGAAGTAGATTGCCCAACCTTCCTTCTGAGGAGTGGCTGGTGGATTTGAACTGCCAGCCTTCTGGTTAGCAGTCAAGTGCCTTAGGCACCATGCTACCAGAGCTCCTAGTTGTAGGTAATTAGTGTATCTGAAATGGGATCCATTCACTTAGTATTCCAACAAAAAATTTGAATTTGTGGGAAATTCTAGAAACTTAAACATGAATAAGTAGTTCTGGTGGTATAGCACCTAAAGCATTTGACTGCTCACCAGAAGGCTGGTGGTTCAAACTCATCAGCCACTCCTTGGAAGGAAAATTAGGTAACCTTCTTCCATCGTGATACTGCCTCAAAAACTCAAGGAGGGATCGCTGTGAGTCAGATCTGACTCGACGGCAGTGAGTTTGATTTTTTTTATAATAGAACTATGTCAGGATTTATCTTATAAATGTCCAAATTAGACAAAAAGTATTCTTTAAAAACTATTTAGCCATAATAATAATCTGTTTAACCACACCATTGGTCACAGTGGTAGACATAATACAAACAGTAATACGGACTAGGGAGATCTGGTAGCATAGTGCCTAAGGCACTTGATTGCTAACCAGAAGGCTGGCGGTTCAAACCCACCAGCCACTCCTCAGAAGGAAGGTGGGTCAATCTACTTCCATAGTGATACCGCCTCAGAAACCCCAGGGGAGGGGTCACTATGAGTCGTGTCCGACTCCACGGCACACAACAACAACAACAATACAGACTAAGTTGCCTGAATGCCAATAGAACATTGAAGCAGATGAATAACTGACTTGGAACCCAGTTGCTTTATTTTTAGCCCCCTCTACTAAACAACTGAGAATTTCTAGTACCATCAAAATGCATCAAAGAGGTAAAACACCATAGTGAGTGCTTCCCTAGGACCTTGATTTTAACATTCAAAGCGGGATCATGGGCATTTAAGCTAATTATTTGTTAAATGTTTACTTTAAAATAAAGCTCTCTAAAATTTTTTTTTAATAAAGTCTTCTGTTTAGTAGATGCTTTGCTTTTCATTATTTTAATTAATAATCCCCTACCCTCCACTTCAGCTTTCCAGATTGTTATGCTGCAGAGTTTGGTGAACTAGAAGTGGTACAGGAAAATAGAGGGGGTGTTCCCTTGGAACACCTCATCACCTGTGTTCCAGGTGTAAACATTGCCACAGCACAGAATGGTGTCAAAGTAGTTAAATGGATTCACAATAAGCCCCCACCTCCAAATGCAGGTAGGTGTCCAGTGTTTAGTCTTCCCATGCCTCACCTCTGCTGTGAGACAGGGAAGGGGAAGTATTTTTTGCCAATCCATAAATGTCTTTGGCTAGCATACTGACGATATGGGCTGTGAGTTTAGAGGTTGAGAAGAAAAGCAGCTATTTATTTAAAGTTTAGTCTCCTTGGTCATGATGGAGCTCAAACAAGGGACTGAAACATTAGCTTTATTTCAGCTGGTGAAATCATACTTTGTCTTACGTATGTTCTTTTTCTCCTCACATATCTAGACCCTTGGCTTCTGCGTTCTAAAAGTCCTGTAGGGAACCCCCAGCTGATCCAGTTCAGTAGGGAAGTGATTGACTTACTAAAGAACCAGTCATCCTGTGTCACACCAATTAGTAATTTCATCCCATCCTATCACCATCATTTTGCGAAGCAGTGCCGAGTGTCAGACTATGGCTATTCCAAGTTGATTGAATTATTAGAAGCAGTGCCTCATGTATTGCAGGTAAGTAATGATCATTATTTCTTTAAAGACAGGAATGTTCTCTCATGGATTTGGCTGCCCCGGCCAAAGAAACAAGATAGGTGGTAACCTGACTCCTAAAATTGTTGATTCTGAGCAAAACATCCTGTAAATACTTTCCTCAGTTTTTCAGAAAGCTACAGATTTCCAACTAAAAAATTGCTTATAAGCTCTGAGGTATATTTTCCTTTAACCTCTATAGACTGATGTTCATCCTAGCACAGTTCTCTCCAGAATTGTTTACTGTTGCCGGGGGAACTACTGTGAACATCTATGCATGTGCATATGTAAAAATTAAGGTCTTAACCTTTCTCAGAAGTGAGCTGGGAGAGTTGTTACTGGGCTACAGTTTAGCATTAGTTCTTATGAAATCCGCCTGTTAAGGTGTCTAACTTTTAAAAATTGCCTGGAAATATTCACCTGTCTTTTACAGACAAAATTAATTGCTCAAACTGATAATAAATGCATTTCATTTCTGAACACATGACTCTTTGGAAAGGGTATGCAGGGCAAAAAAAAGAAAGGCAGTTGTTCATTTTGACCGTCTTCATTTTGATCTATATGTGTTTCCAATTGCAGATACCTTATTTAAAGGAAGTTGTTCTCTGAGGGTGGTAACAAAAGAGAGCGAGCCATCAGTAAGAAAGTCACAATCTGTCAACGTCTTACAAGTTTAAATAATCAAAGTGTTTGATTTGCAGATTCTGGGACTGGGCTCCAAACGTTTGCTGACGCTTACCCACAGGGCCCAGGTGAAGCGCTTTACTCAGGATTTACTAAAACTTCTCAAATCCCAAGCCAGCAAACAGGTCATTGTGAGAGAATTCTCACAGGCGTATCATTGGTGAGTTGATGAGGAGGAAAAGGAAAAAAAAAAAAGCAAACACTCTTTTAGTACCTTTTCTTCCCTCAAATTTTGAACAGTTATGTAAGTTTTCTATTTAGCATCCTTTTGGAAAATGTACAGAATTATTTTAGCAAGTGATAATACTTTTTTTCTTTGTCCATTTCCATTTTTAAAACCTAGGTGTTTCTCGAAGGACTGGGATGTCACTGAATATGGTGTTTGTGAGTTGAATGATATCATATCAGAAATTCCAGACACAACCATTTGCTTGTCTCAACAAGATAACGAAATGGTGATTTGCATCCCCAAAAGAGGTACGTTGACCTCAGTTTGCCAGAAGGCTTTAGTCTATCTCAGTAGTTATTTTAAAATGAATTCGTATGGGGAATGCCCTTTTCCCACTCTCTGTACCCTCTGAAGATTCCATGGGAAGTACAGTTTGACAACTAACTGCTCTACTATGCTAGGTTCATCAAGTAGGTGAAGCCATTGGTCAAGAAAAAGAAAAGCATGCTAGTTTTTTAGAATTCACTCTCAAGTAAACAGGCATAACCAACACTTTGTTAAAATACCTTCTTTAGTCCATCTGTGGCTATTTAAACTGGAGGCACCCTTGACAAGGAAAGAAAGGTTAATGAATGTTGTTATTTGTTTTGTGCCTTCGTAATTTTAGTAATTCCATTTGAGGTCTGGGAGACAGGATGGATACCTACCTACTGTCTTGTGTTCCCACTAATATTAATCATGATCTTAAACTGTACTCCTGCAGAAAACTGATATCCAGGAGTTCATGGTCTCCGCAGCCAAATTTAGTAATGCCAGTTTTTCCCCGGTTCCAATATTAAAATGAATAGAAACAAAAAATCTGAGTTTAACCTTTTTCTCCTTTGTATTTTGTTAAACTTTTTGATGCCTGATACTTCTCTGCTGCTGAGTTTTAACTAAAGCTGAAATGAATAAATAAAGAAGTATGTGACTGTTCAGAAGTGTGATGTCACAAAAATCATTTCTGTATTACATTTCCAAGAATGGAGACCTGTGTATTATGTCATTGTCATGTGTGTATACATACACATACACACATACATATAGACATATAATGAAACTTTGAGAGCCAGAACTCAGTGGAACTGCATTTTTTTTTCTGGGTCTCACAGGTTTTCTGCTTTGACAGGGTACAAACTTAGCACTTTTCTGTTGCTTGTTTTAGTGGATAATATTTGAGTTTTCATTCTTTGGCAGGATTCCACTTTACACAGTTTCAGCTTTTGCAGATTTTACTGTATACACATACACACACATATTTTTGGAGTGGGGGAGCAGAGGGTTACATGTATATGTATTTCATAGTGTACCATAATAGTGTCCTGACTTCTACCCCCAAATATGTGTGAGATCCACTTGCAAAGAAAGAAGAGTTAAAAGTGTTTGTTTTAGATTGTGTGTTTGGAAGACAAACTATTACCTCTTATAAAGTATGAATAGGAGTCAATACTATTGTGGATGTTAAAGAAACACAAATGAGTAGAAGATGATGATTTATGTTTGTTTTTTAAAGAACGGACCCAGGATGAAATAGAAAGGACAAAACAGTTTTCCAAAGATGTTGTTGACCTGCTCCGTCACCAACCCCATTTCCGGATGCCCTTCAATAAATTTATTCCTTCTTACCATCACCACTTTGGTCGGCAGTGCAAACTCTCATACTATGGATTTACCAAACTACTTGAACTGTTTGAAGCCATACCTGATATTTTACAAGTGAGTTAAATTCTATTTATGTAAGTATTTTACTGAACAACATGTGGGGGAAAATGTTATCACTTTCAAGATCTATTTTTCTGGAAGGAAGGGAGTTATGAAAAGAATGAAAATTTTGAAATATTGTGATCAGAGAAGCTATGTTGTTGGCTTATCACTGTTTTTAGGTAAATGTGTATTTCCTTCAAAAAAGAAATAGCATATTCTACTTTGGTTTAGGGTAATTATTGAAAAAAAGAATGTTTGTTTTCTTAAACAGTATTCTTTCATTAGCTCTATGCTTTTCAGACCCAATGTGTTGAGAGATACCAATCTTAAGACATTGAACTTTTTAAATTAAATTGTGTTTCTGATGCTGACACTAATACTGTTTTCTTTTTATTGTATTTGGGTGAAGATTTACAGAGCAAATTCACTTTCCATACAGCAGTTCACATATACTTTGTCTTGTGATATTGACCACAGTTTACCACAATGCAACAGCTCCCCTCCCACTTCCTCCCCATAGTTACTTCTTCCCTGTGTCCATCCCTCCATGGACTCCTGCCCCCTCAGCTGTCTCCCTGTGCATAAGCAGCCCTTCTTTCTCTCATGATTGTTCTCTCCAAGGAGAGTATCTACTTGAGGAAAATG
>NW_006922210.1:376032-380797 GCF_000298275.1 Orycteropus afer afer
TTTTCCTTTCATTCCCCAGCCACCGTGCACAGTCCTCTGTGCAGTCCCTGGCTAGCAGGGTGATTTTTAGGTTAATTCTTAGGTCCTACCACCACTCAGGAATCTCCAAGCTGTCTGTGCTGTCAGGATCGCTCAGAATCACTGCCAAACCGCAGGTCCATATGTCTCCTTTTTTGGTATTTTCACGCACATTCTTCTGCTAGTTGGGGTTTAGTCCACTTCTACATCCTTCCCTTCAGGGTTTAGGGGTCCAGGATTATCTTCTGTGCCTGTGTTAATTGGTTTCCCTTTTCTTTGTTGAAGAGGGTCTGTGCAGTCTTTCTGCCTAGTTCACCATCTTGCTGGAGAACTAGTAATACTATTTTTGAGGCTTAAAGGTGCTTTATAATTACTAGTTTGTATACATTTTCATGCCATTTGATTCCGTGAACTTTTATCTCCATTTCCTTCTCCCTATGTGTTTTCTAAGGTACTGGAATGTGGAGAAGAAAAAATCCTTACTTTGACAGAGGTAGAAAGGTTCAAAGCTCTCGCTGCCCAATTTGTTAAACTCCTTCGGTCCCAAAAGGATAACTGCCTTATGATGACAGATCTACTCACAGAATATGGTAAAACTTTTGGCTACACATTTCGTCTGCAAGACTATGATGTCAGCTCAGTTTTGGCTTTAACTCAGAAACTCTGTCATGTTGTGAAGGTAAAGAGGTTTTTTTTTTTTTTTTATGTGGAATAAAACTGACATAGGCATAATCCTTACTGGGGTGTTTATGTGTGCTGTAGCATTTCTACATTTACTCCTTTGTACTACTTACTGTTGTTTGACAACTTGCTTTGCATGACGTTATTAGTACTTATTAGGTAATAGAACATGACTTAAGTTTAACAGTTTACCATTCTGTTCTCACTTTTGTGTGTCTTTAGGCAGCCTTGCTAAAGTAGTGCTGTTTTGAACTGAACTGATGAGGTCACTTCATCTAAGTATTTGCTCTCAATTGCTTCATTCTCAGCACTGCTGGCCTGCAGTTGGGTCCTTTCAAACAGATCTTTGTCTTGTAAATTTGTAGGTATTTTGGTAATCACAGATCTCTTCTCTCCAGATTCTGACTCACTTAAGAAGTGTATTTTAGAGCAAGCTAGAGCTTGGAATTGCCTTTTTTTGCTGGTAAAGCTTCCCCATTGTGGACTGAAGTGACCCTCCTGTTATAGGCAGAGCAGCTGGATAAGTTTCAGACCTCCACCGGACCAGGAAATTTCACTACAAAGAGGAAATAGTAAAACATAAAGTGGTAGCACCCCTATCAGCTTTGGAAGCAAACCAGTTACATTATGGTCATAGGAGAAAGACCCTTCCTAGGAGACAGAGAAGGAGCTGCCAGAGAGTAGGATGTACACTAGGAGGGTGTTAATGTCTCAGAAACCCAGGAGCAAAGGGGTCAGCAGTGTCACATGCTACTGAGAGAGCAAGTGAGATACAGACTGACTTGAGCTTTGACTTTAGCTAAGTGGAGCTAACTGGCCAAAGACTTTGAGGAGTAAGGAATGACTAGGGAGTTGGTTGTGAGCAACAACAATGGGAAATATTTCCTTCCTTCTGGCTGCACACCAGAATCTTTCTGGGAAACATTGATGCCCAGACTTCAGCTCTGCCTCCAAGATTCTTATGTAGTTAGTCTGAATGTGCTCTGAGAAGTGGCATTTTTTAGAAATTGCCCTGGTGCTTTAATGTGCAGGCAGGGTTGAGAATCAAGAGGTATTGCTAAGTAGCAACAAAGGAGCAGGTTTTTGTGTTTTCTTCTTAAAAGACTGGAGTAATAGTGATGGTCTGGGCATCTAAGAAGGTGATTTGCATTCCCCTGGACTTTTATCTATTGGTTGATTAAACTCCACTTCTGAAGAGGAAGTCTATAGTCTGGATCTCCACAAATCCACAACCATGATAAGTTTGTGGTAGAGGGAGGGGAAGGAAGAGGGAAGTAGGTGGAGGGGGAATCTACCTACACAGTCTCTGCATAAGTCCTACCTTAGCACTGGATGACTTTTAGAACCAGATAAAGATTCACTGAACATGTGTTGGCTCCTTAAGTGCCACCCACCTCTGCCTGCCTCTGAGAATCCAAAGCCCCATATTCCAAGTTAATGATTACCTACCTCTTCCTGTGGGCCTTGAGAACTTTGGTCCTGGCTGAAAAACCAGGAAAAAATAGACTAAGTAGCAAACATTTCTTTGACTTACCAGTGCCTGAGAAGCATGAGTACTGAAGGCCTACCTCTTCAGTGCTAGGAAAGGCTCAATTCATGGATTCGTCCCCTCCTCCCCAGGGCTTATAGTAATTGCTCTGCTGGCCTGTCACTAGATACTTGTTTCTCAGATGCTATTTGTTCCCCAAATGATAACCAATGTCTTTTTGTAAGGGTTCCCTCTCAGTGCACTTTATCTCTGTTTGAGAATCTGAGACAACTAAGGAGTAAACATGTAATCAGATAGCAAAATCCCAGTTTGGGGCTGGTATTGATGGACTAGAAAAATGCAGCTTGCCTTGTAGACCCCGAGTGGGTCTTCTACACCATCACCCCAGTTTGGACCTTGGGCAAGGTGGGTCTGGGGAGCAGTGATATAGAGGGTGTTGACCTGCAACACACCCTGTACCCACTTGAGCACAGCAGCCCTCAGCTCCTGAGTTGAGCTTGGGCCAGTGGATGTCAGCTGTCCATTGTCTGTTATTTCTTTCCTATTTTGAGGCGAACGAAGGAAGGAAAGAACGAAAAAATAAAGAGGATGATAGCAGTTTCTTCCACCACTATTGCCTTAAGAGAGAGGGAAGTATTAACGGAAGTTTCTGGTTTATGAGCCAAGAGGGAAAGAACAGTTTCTCCCCCAGTCTTATCTGAAGGATTGGTCTGATGTCCCAAAGAACCTAAAAGCAAGCCCACTCACTTACTTCAGATTAAGAGAAAGAATTAGAGATTTTCTCTTTATTGGCCTCGTTAAACAAAATGAGAATAGCTGAGCTGGGTATGACCTAGGTGGTTTCTCTTGGGTTCTGAAAAGTTTAAAATTCTTATTTTCCACAGGTTGCTGATACAGAATCTGGCAAACAGCTTCAGCTGATCAACCGAAAGTCTCTACGATCTCTCACTGCCCAGTTGCTGGTATTGTTGATGTCTTGGGAAGGTACAACCTTTATTTCTGTTGATGAGCTAAAGAGACATTATGAAACCACCCACAGTACTCCTCTCAACCCCTGTGAATATGGATTTATGACCTTGACCGAACTTCTAAAGAGTCTACCTTACTTAGTTGAGGTATGTGTGCTAATAGTTTTCTGGAACCACCATCATGGGAACTGCCAAATTGGCTATTTCTAAAAATTAGAATGTGTAGAGCTAGAAGGGACCTAGAGATCATTGAAACCAAGTGGCCGTTTTATTGACGGATAGATGGAGGCATAGGGAGGTGAAGGAACCCTGAACAATTGAATGACAAAGGCAAGACTAAAGTTCTGCTTGCCTGATGGACTCTGAGGTGTTTTTGTCCCATACCAGGGTAGATTTTGCTATCCTTGTATCTTTTAGATGACTTATGTGGTAGGGTTTTTTTCCCCCCTCTTTTGTTGTGTTTTAAAGAATGTTGATGTCATTGTCCTCTATTACAGTATTCCTTTGAAAATCAGTTTGGGAGATGAGGTTTAATTGCCTCGCTTGACTTTTATGTTTTCACTCTCAGCTAAAGATCCTCACTTCTGAGAGGGGCAGGAAGTCACTCACAGAGTTTCTCATCTTGCTTTTCCTTTTGGACTAGGTTTTCACTAATGATAAGACAGAGGAATGTGTGAAGCTTACAAGTCTGTATTTGTTTGCAAAGAATGTGCGGTCTTTACTTCATACTTACCACTACCAGCAGATTTTTCTCCATGAATTTTCTGTGGCCTATACCAAGTATGTTGGAGAAACACTGCAACCCAAGTCATATGGCTACAATAGTGTAGAGGAGCTCTTGGGAGCAATCCCTCAGGTGGGTGTTTTTCTGTGCTTCCTGGGATATATCCCCTTATAGAGTCCCCAGCTAAATTTGCTGGAGTAATGAAATGGAATAATAATAATTAAAATAACAGTAATAACATGGTAAGCTCAAAACCTACTGTTGGCATAAAAAAAATGATTTTCACTTTTCTCACTCATTCTGCAAACCATTGTTAAACTCCTGTGTGCCAGGTGAGTAAGTCACAGACCCTGCCTTTAGAAAAATGTCAGGTGATAGGAGAGTCAGGACACAGAAGGTGGTCACAGTCAAGGTGGTCAGTGAGCACCAGTAGCGAGGAACCCTCTAATCAGTGGGTATGTTGAGATGAGGTAGGACATGGGCCATTCCTCAGCAGTAAAAGATGTGTAGAGGTCAACCATATGATGAACAAGGGAATGGGCACCCCAGGCAGCAAGGACAGTGTGAACAAATGCAGAGCAGTGAGAAGTAGCATTGAGTATTTGGGAATTAGGAACCATGCTAGAGCCCACCAGTAGTGTATGAGTTAAACTGTGGAGGACCTTGCTCCTCCAGGTGAGGAGTGAAGACTGCATTGGAGAGAGCGGGAGGACGTCTTAGGTTTGTATTTTAAAAGGACCACATTGCTTACTGTACACAGTAGAGTTGAGAGAAATGGGCATGAAGGAAGGAGCTAGGTTAGGACCGCAGTCATTGCAGAGGTCCAGGTAAAGGTTATGAAGGGACTGACAGTGAAAACAGTAGTTGTAGGAAGTTGTTGTTGTT